>NC_056727.1:284071992-284254492 GCF_019279795.1 Protopterus annectens | reverse complement strand
AGCGTAAACTAGCAGCAGTAAAGTTGCTTAAGCTACTAAATATGACATATTGACATGTCAGGTATACAATACCTGTAACAAGCAACCAGTACAGACACATACAACATGAGAATGTCCCCTAATCAGGACAGTTGCAATGGCTAGAGTATTGTCCATACCTCTCAACTGTCCCTGCATTTCAGGTATGTCACTGAGTTTGACTGAAAGTTTAACTCTGTCCCTCTTAATCCCTCCTAAAATTAGTGACTGTTGAAGGAAAGGTGGTGAATCACACTTACTGATTAATGACAATAAGTAAGAGTTATAAACTACTTTTACTTCAGAATATGTGTATTGAGTCATATTCTCTGATTCTGTTAATGTTTCAAGTTAATATCACTACTTTTGTAAAAGTGTCCCTGATGTTTTCTTGACCTGTCCCTGATTCTGTAGAAATGTGTCCCTGATTGGTGGAGAGGTCTGGTATTGTCACATGAGAAATGCCTAATGAGGGATTTTCCCATGCAAAGAGGGAAAGGTGTCACTCCTACAGTCTCCCGTCGTGCAATCTGAAAGGTGGACAACGTGCAGTAGGTATGCGGTAGCATGACTCGGCGGACAGTTGCATTAACAAACTCAAGTCACATGTCAGCATTGCAGAGTAACGGTTCCCATGTATCAGGCAGATGGGAGCAGATCGTATGAGGAACATGCATATAATATGATTACGTCACTGGACAGGCCGCCGAGTCCGTACAGTCGAACGCCTGCCGTCGCAAAATGGTTACACATACCCAATACTGTAGTCATGTAGTCCGATGTAATATGCGTCACAAGGGATCGCACACATCCAGCGTGAGTGACAAATGTAAGCGGAAATATCGGTGAGCGAGCGGCTGTAAGCGTGTTTGTCTACCAGTATGCCAGTAGTGCACTGTCAAAGAAATGTGGAGTCTAAACTTGTATAAGGTGCTGTGACCAGAGGTCAGCAGTGCTTAACACTGTGCAAACCCACGCACAAATGCTCCCACCTGCTGGAATGTGCCTTACCCAGTCCGTACCCAAAGGCGTCGGTCTGTCCGCAAACAAAGAACCGCCCTATTCAAGTGTTGGTAGCAGTACCCTGCGCACATAGCTCATGTAAATTAACAATAGACCATGGCATATGTACAGACAATAGACCACACACACACCATACAGCGCAGTCATCCAACAGTATAGCAATGTACTGGCAGATATGTCCGGACCACTGGTGTATGCATGCCTGGCCGTCCTGTGTTTCAGTGTGTGAGCATGTCCAGTATGACTGTTAGCATGTTGTCGACCGACATTACCGTCATACCGTCATGCGTGTGAGCATGCCAAGTATGGTCAACTGTATCGCATGTGTCACATGTCCAGATAGTTACTACTGTGTTGCTGACCCCTCCGTTCTACACAGACAGGTGTCATGCTGTGTCTGCAGGGTAGCTAATGGTCATGTGGCATTGACAGTTGCTACATGTCTGCATAGCGTGGGGGGACATCCAACCACAACCACAGTCCTACACAGCACTGTGGGTGGCGCACTTGACTCTCACATGTGTAAGTTTGATGGGGGGCACAGCCAACAGTTGTACACATCTGCCGCTACTGTACTGGTATGCCAGGTACTCCATGTCAGTGTGTGGACCTAACTAAATTGCTGGTTGGAGGGATACCAGTGTACATCAGTTCCCAGCTTTAAATACAAGCACAGTGGTGTTGGACGTCCTAGCTTACACAACCTACATCAAACTGCCTGGCCTGCTGTAGTCTGTGTGTGTCTTAGGGGGTTGGGGTCATTCATTGGGCATATCCATAGGCCATCGTATATAATTTGTCTGTATTGATCCACATCTGTCCAGCTGCATGGAACGTGTTTGGGCTGTATGGACACACATGATGGTCAGCCCATAATCTGCAGTGGGTTAGGACACCCTGTGTACTACAGGCTACCATTGTGACCCCTATATGTGCTACAGAGGTCATGGTGCCACTATGGATGTGTACTGTCTGCTGCCCTAACATTTGGCCACCACAGTCACTTGTATGCTCACATACATACCATAGCAATGGGTAAATACACATTCTAATACAACTGCCACTTGTTAGGTCAATAGACATACCCTGGGTGTGTTCTGGACTTAAGGACGGTGCTGGAGGGCTGCCTATGTTGGATGCACACAGTGCACCTCCTATACATGGCCGAGCACAGGTAGTGTCATGTTTGGCATCCATTGTACTGTGTGCGGGTCAGAGAGGGGAAATCCATGGGTACCTACTGTATCAGTGCATATGCCTTGTGTTGCCTCTTTTCCAAGGGCAGGTCATACTGTGCACGGGCTTTCACCAACTGTGCCCTGCGCAGGTAGTTCCTTCACCAAGTCACACTGTGCCTGTACAAGCCTTGGCAGTGGTGTTGGGCTGTGTGGCCCTGCCCCATGCTGTTACTGCTGCAACTGTTACTGCAGGATAAGATTGTGTAGCATAGCAAATACCATAACAGCTTGTATGCATGTAGCTTGTGAATACTGCAGAGCTCCAACGGATGTGTCCGGATACCAGAACTGTGAACTGAGCATCCCAAACACATGCACAAGTATATGTCTTGCCTGTGCATCCGCCTCAGTATGGTGTGAGTTTTCATGTGTGTGTGCATTGCTGATGGGTGTCATCAGCCACAACACCAGTGTTTACCCAGCATCCCCCACTAGGAGACTGTAGGGGATGTCCATATTGGCATTGGTGTGCTACAGCTGTGTCAGAAGCCATATATCGGAATCATCATAGCTTCCAGGGCAGACAGCACACACATGCAATCTTATGCCCTGGCCATCGCATATGGCCTAGCTGTTGGAGGGTATTCCCCTGCAGTGACTGTAGGCCCTACCCCGCTCAATGGGTGGTGCTACAATGTGTATGTATGTGCAGGCTATAGCGCCCAGTACCCCAGGGTAGTCATCTATGTGGCTGAACAGATGCATATTGCTAGTCTACTAATCACGTGTGTTGAGGACATGTACATGCTCACTAGCATGTGTTGACATGGCGTCTGTGAACTGGTGCAATACTCTGGATGCAGATGCCTGTGAGATACCCATGATATCCCCAGTTGTGCTGTGTGAGGTACCTGTGGCTAGTACACCTAGGCCAACACATACCGTAGTATCCACTGTGATGTGTTTCCCTCGGCCTCTTTGATGTGTCAGGTGTGGCAGGCACACGTCAACAAGCTGCTGTAGGAGGTCTCTGTCCACCCCATAGTGCTCCACCATCCCCAGCCCATGTAGCCCCTGGTAAGTCACCCTGGGTCTATTAAGTTTTATGTCACCCCAGTAAGGGTTGCTCGGCAGCATACACATCCTCACTGCCCCAGCCTCCTGCACATGTTGGTATATGTTGCCTGCTGCAGCCCATCTCATTTGGTTGGACTGTGTCATGAAATGTCCCCGCAGGTATACACTGGTGGTGTAGAGTGCGGACGAAACCTGTGTATATGCTGCTTGCTCGCATTACCATACTGTTCAGGTGCGGGCTGGCCATGTCATCTGCTGATTGTGCTGATCAACACCTTTTTGTGCAGCCTGTACACCCTGACTACCCCACCACTGCTGTAATCCCTCCCAATGTCACCAGTCAGGTATAGACACACCCCTAGCTTAGGTGTGCTAAGGCAGGAGCACTCCCGAGGCTTACAGTATGCCTGACCCCCCCTCCCATGCTGTCAACTATATTCAAGACCTGCACCCGGCTGACTACACACATACACTCCAGGAACCAGCATCACATCCTGGTGATAAATGGGATACACTATTGTCAACCTCATCTGCATAGTATAGTCTTCTAATGAACAGTTATATGACCAATACCAAACCTCCAAATTAATAACCACTGCTCAGTGTCACTCAGATCCATATACAACTGGCAACAGGTGCCTTACTATCACCATATTCGATGTCCCATGGTCTTCCCAGCAACAAAATAACCGGTGTCTACCCGACTACAACCCGTGACCCTGCACACTACAGACAATGTGCATTACCACCACTCCATGGCAGATATACGTAGATCCCAGGTTATCACGTACAGATCATCTGGCACAAACATTCAATAGTGCTGATGTCCCCAGACATATATGTTCACATCTATGTCCACCTCTATATCTACATATATCATATATATTATTTAAATACATATATACATGGACATATATATATATATATATATATATATATATATATATATATAGATATATATATATATATATATATATATATATATATATATATATATAGATATATACATGGACACACATATACATGGACGCACAAATGTAGATATGGCATTTATATCACAACAGCGGACCACATGACAGCAATGCATTAGACAGGAATGAAAAGGAAACTACATGTGCTACCTGCATCATGTAGTGTTGTTACTATCAAGGCACGTGTGTTCTGTTGCATCACATGGGTCAGACTGTATCAGGGGTAAGAGTAGGACTGCTGACAGTTACTCACCAGACCTATTGGCGAATGTATGTGTTGACAACCCAGTGTCTTCGCAGAATATGCGGGCTGTGGACACTATATAGGTCAGCAACAAAACACACTGAACATATCCCGCAGCTAGCCACCAACAGATACCAACACATACGGTATAACTGCCAAACACACACACCTGCCATGTCTTGGAATCAAGCACCTATCTGTTTAGTCTACCACAATACAGCATTATGCAGTAACAGAATGCGCTACCGAGTTCCAGCATCACTGCACTCCTACAGGCATACATCTAGGTGGATGACATCATCTGCAAAGGCAAAGATGCCAATAGGGACTGTATGGTGAGTGAGTCATCTAAAAGCATCACTCTGTCCCCAGGCAGCTGGAAATACACACACAGACTTGGCAGGACTGAGAGTCAAACATACACTTAACTATCTTATCATACGACAGCATTACACAGTTACAGAACGTGCTATCGGGATTACTGGAATACAGAACTCCCAGAGGCATACTTCTAGGTGGATGACATCATCTGCAAAGGCAAAGACGCTGATAGGGAATGCATGGTGAGTGAGCCATCTAAAAGAATCACTCTGTCCCCAGGCAGCTGAAAACACACACACACACTTGGTAGGGCTGGCAGTCAAACATACGCCTGACTACCTTATTACACTACAGCATTACACAGTTACAGAATGCGCTACCGAGATTACTGGAACACTGCACTCGCAGAGGCATACTTCTAGGTGGATGACATCATCCACAAAGGCAAAGACGCCGATAGGGAATGTATGGGGAGGGAGCCATCTAAAAGCATTACTCTGTCCCCAGACAGCTAGAAACACACACTTGGTAGGGCTGGGAGTTGAACATACACCTAACTACTTTATCACACTACGGCATTACGCAGTTACAGAACGCGCTACTGAGATTACTGGAACACAGCACTCCCAGAGGCATACTTCTAGGTGGATGACATCATCTGCAAAGGAAAAGACGCCGATAGGGAATGTATGGGGAGTGAGCTGTCTAACAGCATTACTTTGTCCCCAGGCAGCTGGAAACACACACTCGACAGGGCTGGGAGTCGAACATACACCTACTTACTTTATCACACTACAGCATTCCACAGTTACAGAATGCACTACCGAGATTACTGGACCAGAGCACTCCCAAAGGCATACTTCTAGGTGGATGACATCATCCACAAAGGCAAAGACACCGATAGGGAATGTATAGAGAGTGAGCAGTCTAAAAGCATATTACTGTTCCAAGGTAGACGTAGACAAACACACGGCAGTGGTTCTGAGTGGGTCAACTGACTATCTACCGAGCACTATTACAACACTACATAGATACAAGATGCACCACAGACAGTACACCCTTCAAGACAGTCAACCATGTGTTCAATGTAGGAATCCATCCTGACGTGGGGTATGGACATCTGTTGCCTGGATGACAACCATCGCTATACAGGATGTCAATGCACATGTCCATACACAGAGGCACATCACCGACACAAGGTGTCACTGGGCATGCTCACACACTTAGTATCTCATACCCATTTGGAATGTACTGTGTGTCCTTCTATACAACAGTGTACTTGGCATGCTCACACACTTAGTAGAAGCGCAGGGCTGTCTTGCATGCACATGGATTCTAAACATTGAAGGGCACAGTTTGCAATGTACTGTGTGTCCATCTACACAACGGCGTACTGGGCATGCTCACACACTTAGTAGTAGTGAAGAGCTGTCTTGCATGCACATGGATTCTAAACATGGAAGGGCACAGTTTGGAATGTACTGTGCGTCCATCTACACAACGGTGTACTGGGCATGCTCACACACTTAGTAGTAGCAAAGGGCTGTCTTGCATGCACACGGATTCTAAACACGGAAGTGCACATAAACATGGAAGGGCACAGTATGGTGTTACTGTCCCCACGTACATGAAGGCCACTCACATGTACAGTACTGACCAGTACACACTCAAGAGTCATCACAGATGTCTCAGGTGCAGATCACAGAGGTAAACGCCACATTCTACTATGTAGCCCTCAGACATCACCATGTCCTTGGACCAGCAACACACATCTATACACTACCACAACACCATGTGACTCATGACCAGTGGACTGTACATAGGTCTACAGCAACTGTGCAGGCTACACATGTACTGGCAGAGTTCCATCATGTGTTATGCAATGCAATGATACCACTGTTCATAACCAGGTCGGCTCTACACATAACAGGGGCCCTGGGTCTTACACAGCTGCAACAGATGACCGTCACTGTACACCAAAGAACACACATGTTTGGATATGACATACATGTAATCGCAGTGGATATGTACATGGACCACACACACATTCAACACATATGTACATAGCATAGCTTTTGCTGTCCTCCATGCAGACAAGTGGCTACAGCAATCACATGCATGCACATGGAAGGTAGGTCCATGGCTGTTGAATGCTAACAGTACATAAGGTAGCAATGTTGACCGAGGTAACATTCCCTCTGTACTAGTTACCCATGACAACCATCATATCATACAACAGTCCATGTGTTATGTATGTCATCACACATGTCCACCAATTGCAATGCATACAAACATGGCTACATGACAGGCATGTAGGACCAACACACATGTACATGTAGTGGTGTGCATGCAGCTACCATGCATGTGCAGTAGCTGATGTATGTAATTCATCTGTGCCTAACTACAACATGCAGTTGCAGAGTAGCACCATCATTGATACCTGTATATGGTGACATACTGACAGTATGGTAGGATGTACATCAGGTATGGATGGATGTGTGTACATAAAGTGGTTTTCCACCTTTGCAGATGGATGTTTGCCGAAGATAGCTCACAGGTGTGTCACAAGCCATCCTACCATTACATGTGCAAACAGTACGCTATGTTACTGTTACTTGACGGTGAAGACATGCAACCTACACAGCGGCCAGGGTGTTACTGACTGTAAGTTACTTGACACCTGTAACACTTACATCCTCCCATGTGCATATAGCAGCACAATTGCCGAAGGTAGCGTTGGTACACATAATGCGGCCAATACTGCTGCATGTCTGTCAGACGTATCATCATATAGCAGGTGTATCATTCACAGTACTGCCATGTGTGTTTTCTTGTGTGACCATATATGCCACATATGGTGGGGAATACATCCCAATTGTTACACACCCCTGTATACTGTTGTATAGATCTGTACATACTGCAGTGTGGAAAGCATGATGTAGGCAGGGGTGGTGTGTGTATCACACACATGTCAGCTATCTGTATGTGAATGACATTTGTGGAGTAGAGATCTGTACATACTGCAGTGTGGAAAGCATGACGTAGGCAGGGGTGGTGTGTGTATCACACACATGTCAGCTATCTGTATGTGAATGACATTTGTGGACTCCACAGTGTTTATGTGTGTGCGTGTGTGTGTGTGTGTGTGTGTGTGTGTGTGTGTGTGTGTGTGTGTGTATGTATGTATGGCTGTCTGGTGCATGGAGTGAGGGTGTATGCTACCATACAGAGCAGACAGGATCCCTAACCCCTCATGGTGATGCAGTCTACTACCCTGTTGATGCCATCAGTCTCAGCCTTACTGGCTACCTGTACATGTTCATTCTCTGTGTCACGTCGTGTGGGTGCACAGTACTGTGAGGGTGATTACCACATAGGCAGGGATCCTCACCTCAACACTATCGAGTGTGCGTTATAGTGTTGTTGACCCCGTGAGTGTGGGCATGTTACTGTGTGCTTCAGTGTATGTCTGTGTGTGTTCTCATCCTGTAATGTGACAGGGTATTACTGCTACACAGTGAGGCCTCATGCTATCAAGTAGCCTCTAACGTTATCATCGGCCAGACCGCTGTGTAAATCCCCCGCACCATGTCAACATACCTGTGATGTGACCTGGTATGGATGTCACGTCTCTAGCCACTGTAGCCTATTAAACAGCCCACGTACTTCTGGATCAGTAGATGTGTGGACATCTGTGGAATGGTAGCCTAACAGTGAGGTTGAGGCTACGTATAGCATGCTGGTATTGCCATACATGCCTGTCAGTACTAGACATTTACACATGTGAAACTGCAAACACTGCTACTTATTGGCACATGCAAGTAGACCTTAAGGGGGGAAGCAGGGCATCATTACCAACATGCTGTTACTGTTGTTACCAAGACACATACTGTGAACATACAACAATGCACTCTAACTGCAAACACTGTAACATAATGGCACATGCAATTGGATCTTAAGGAGGGAAGCAGGGCATAATTACCAACATGCTGTTACCATTGTTACCAAGACACATACTGTGAACATATAACAATGCATTATAAACCTTACTACATGGTATGTTTGGTACGTGTCAACAGTACACAACTAATGTCATATACACTTATCTCACTATTCTGTTCACCCTGTGCATCAGACCATATGAGCATGTCCCTGCACCAATGGTGTGGATGACAGGGATGTGGCACAGGCATCATCATATGCACAAGGTGATAATGTTTGCCAGGGGCATAGGCTGCACTAGTGGATGATATCATGTGTGTGGGCAAGGTCCGGTGATCTCATTGGACATGTGTGGTCGATATGCATGTGGGTGTTGCGGTGCCCTACAGATGTTTCTGCTGTGTGCATGTATGTGTGTACACAGTTCTGCCTTTTGTCAGTCCTACACAGGGGTATTACTGGCAGCTCCAGATTGTACAGACCAGGATGTACAGCTCACTGTGTCCGGCCATGGCCATGTGACCTGTGCCTGCCAGGGGTTGCACGGGCACTACCAGGCAGAGGTACAGATTGGCTACTGTCCAATAACACTTGTCCACTGGAGCCATGTCCCCACTGGAAACGTCTAGGGCCATGTCCCCATGGCCTGCTGTGTCCTGGTGTGGACAGCGCAGCACCAGCTGCACTGCTACTGCTACCGGCACTATGGGACCAGGCATTTGAGGTGGCTCGTTCACGTTGACCTGCACTAGGTAGTGTAGCTGGCCTAAGTCCATGTGGCCTATGCCTCACTCCTACCAGATGTTCCAGCACAGACAGTTCACGCTCATGGATTGCCATGCCACGGTCAAGGATTCCAACCATGTCACCCAATCGCTTGTCCAGAACATCAGCAATCTGCTGTTGAACATTTGCCAATGCCTGGATGTTGTCATTTAGAGTATGGATAGCAGCCCTCTGAAGCCTCTGCCCTTCACTGTTCTGCCATTCAGCACATGCCTGTGCCGCCATTACAGTCTGGAACATGCATCTGGAGACACCAGCTGCTGCGCTCTGTCCTGCAGGTGCAGGTCTGCCAGAGGTCCTCCTACGAGCAGCACTGGGCACATACCTGTGTGGCACATCTGCAGTCATTACACTGACACCATGGTGTGGAGACGCACCTTCAGTAGCCACCACATGTTCCTGTCCAGAGCTAACACATGCTGACTGTCCTTCCTCTATGGCCACTGGTGATGGGGTATGTGTTGGCATGAGAACTGTGTGCGGGAAAGAGGGGGACATAGCTGGGATGGCAACCATTGGCACAGATTCAGCCCCTGACAACCCTGCCTGTACCTCATGCATATGTTCATCACTGCTAGTATCTGTGGGGACACTAACATCAGATGGACCACAAGAGGGTAATGCACCTACATCACCTGTGAATGCAAAGAAAGGCTGTACATTACAATAGACACACAGACACACAGGCACACCATGCATGTGATTTGACAGACGGCATGCAACATGCATGTGAAACAGCAGACGGCATGCAGCTCAGACATTAATAGTGGTAGTTACCATACCTCCCTGGGTTGCACACAACAGCAAGCAGGTGACATATCAGTAGCCATGCAGTTCACACAATCATGGTAGTAAGCATGCATCCCTGTGATACACCATTGGACCAGCACAGGTTAACAGTACACATGGCTGAAGTGACCTTGACATGTAATCTGCTGATGTGTGCATTGACATGCATACATGTCTGACACAATGGTGCCCTGACACATGTACAGCGTTGTAATGGGTATCACATTGCAGTGTTGTCTGTATGCCCTACAGATAGAATGCTTTTTTAGCAAATGTGCATGAGCATTGAATGGTAGTGTGAGGCGTCTACATTGCTATACAGTGTGAAGTACAGACACTGTGCCATTGCATGGCATCATGAGGTATCTACAGTGCTATACAGTGTGTAATATGCACACAGTGCAAAGCCATAACTGGGTGCATGCACATTACATAACTGTGGACTGTGACCCACATCACTGAGGTGTATACACACCAAACCATGCTGTGTCATGTGACAGGTCACTGGAAGACCTACGGATGACACTCTGCACAACTACTACAAAGTCTTAGCTGCCTGGCAACCATGTCCACAAATGGCAGACTTGTCAATACACCATGTCCCACATGACATTAATGTACCACACACGAGGTGCATGGCTGACAGTGATGTCCTACAGCAGCAAGGGAAATGTACGGTATCTGTGGCCTGGTGTGGTGTTAATGTCTGTGGAAGATATACAGGTGACTACTATCATGCTATGACACAGTTGTGATGTTCAACACATCTTATATGGTCGAATTAAGTGACACCTCCACTAGCTGTGCACAGGCGTTTAGGATGTCCAGTGTTCCATATCAACTATATAATCAGTCAACTAAGGCTATAGTTGGACCATGTGTGGACAATGTGCAGCAGGGTGTATACACATCACAACTACTGTGTGGCTACATGTCTCTGGCCATCCTCCATGGCCATGTGTGAACATGTGTTGGCCAAATGTTTGTGATGGCTGTCTATCTCACATGTCTGTGTTGTCCCATATATCATACACCCATAGATGTCAGATATGTCACTGTCCACAGGGCTATGCAGACAACGGGTTGTATGTTTGGTATGTGGGGTATGTACTATGGGATGGTGAGACAATATTGCAGCCAGAACACTACATGTCTGGGACATGTCAGATGGCACATCACAATGCGTGCACCTATTGCAGGGGCATATTACACAATGGTGACTCCTGTGGGCTGCCCATATCCCAGCTCACTGTGTGGTACTGTTTGTGTACCACACATGTGTTGTTCCAATGTATAGTACATATGCCTACATTGAACACCTCCACCATTGTATGCACAGCTGTCCACACATCTAGCAATGACAGGTACTGTGGTTTCATGTCGGTGTTTCATTTAGTTTGTATATATTGCACATGGGTAGCCAGCGTGAATGATGACAGATGCGACCTGTATATCGTGACTGGACCATACATTATGTGTACATGTGTTAACTGGCCACATGACATATAGATATATGCATTAACATGCCTGATACTGATAACTGTCTCACCTGCAATGGACTGATGTCTGTGCGGCACGCCAGAGGTACCTGTATAAGTGTGACACAGCAGTTTGAACATTATCCATGACTGTATGACAGCCACAGGGTGCACTGTGCATGTTAACATGTTCGCCTGTACAATAGCATATAGTATGCACATGTGTGCATACACAGGGTAGCATACTGTAGTATCTGGCATGTGTTTAAACATACCTTGCATATGATGTTACATTACATATTGTACAGTGACACATGCAACTAAATTGGATATAATAGTCATATGTGCAGTAGTGACTTACCAGGCAACTCCAGGCTCATTGGTTGGGAGACACCCACCTCCATGATGGCAGCTAGTGTTTGTGGATGCTGTTCTGAGGGTGTCCCCAGGCTGGCCAGTAGCTCCTCGGTGTGTGTGAGTGGGGGCTGGGTTGGTGGGCCACCACCTGTTCCACCTAGTTCCCTGGCGATTGCATTGGCACGCTGTTTCGTATGTCGTATCAGGTCCATGCAGTGTCTGCACACCTGCTGGTAGGTGCGGTTATCGCCACCCACATCATTAACCCTCCTGTGAAGGTCCTGCCACAGGTCGTCACACTGCTGGGCAAGCTGTGGCACATGGCTGAACAACACCTTGTAGTTCTCATGGAGGTATGGGATGAGGGCATCATCCTCCTGGCAGCTATACGCTGGCAGGCATGAACGAGGCATTATCTGGAAGACATAATGCTGGAGACAGGTCACAGTATCACAGAGATGTACAGAGATACAGCTGCACATACATTTGTATTAAATCTAGTACATCTGAAAAGTTATCTTTGCAAATCGTCATGACACTGACACGACTGCCATGTTTGTGTCACACACATGTAACACCCGTTATGCATTGGATATCATCACCATATATGTGTGTCACCTCATTACATTGCTCATACTCCATGTGAATGTTGTCTTGATGTGGGCATGTCTGTTTGCCTGTACTGGTGTTCTTACCTATCAGCACATGCCTGGATGTGTCCACAGTAATGCTGTTGACCTTGATGCTGTGTATATGTCATATATCAACACATACACTGCCTTGATGGACATGAGCAGTGACAATGCACACATACACATGGAAACCTTTACATACATGTGTTTTGCCATATACATCTACACGGCACTGTACAGCAGTTCAACATCCTGCCACATATCGCCTGTGTTGCACATGTGATAGACATGGGACAATGGCTAGCTGGACGTCATTCGCAGGGATGGTTATCAACTATGGCATGTACGGGCAAGGTTTTTTAGCTGTATCTGACAGCCATTTTGCCACCGCGAGGTGCATCAGTGCCACATTACTGATCCAGACAGTTAATAATACATCTACCATGCGGTCATCGCACCATGTATGACAGAGATGACTTGTGCAGCTTTGATGGACAGGGTTGCATGGTATGGCAGGAGTATGTAACATGTATGGCACAGGGATCTGTCCAGCATGTGGCGATCCTTGTAGTAGGATGGTGGCTGTCCATGACGTATGTCTTTCAGATCAGGATATGTATGTGTAGCATGTCCAACATCACAGTGTAGCACATGTCTTTATGCAAGGTAGCCAGCATACTGCATAGTGGAGGTGAGGATTGTGAAGGCTGGTATCGTCCATCCATGCATGGTCAATACCCCTTAAAGGTGATATGTGACCCGATATTGGTCACCCGAGTGCTGAGTATGCCTGTGCAATGATCTCCATGCTCACGGATAGCACCCTGTCATTACATGGGTGCCTTGTATGACTACCTAATAGGCCTGGAGACATCATCAACTCAGGGAGGTGAACTGCACAGCACCATCCCGTACACAGTGTCCATAATGTTGACCGCTGCCTAGGTGGTAGTTAATGGGTACAGGGTTATTCACCTAGCGGTGACAATGCTATTATCAGCTTGTCAGATTGTCCACATATGTCACACACCTCACCCACAAAGCCCATTCTGTATGTTGCCCACAACACTGAGGCAGCTATTGCTCCTAGGTCATGGACATTCACATCCTTACATACACAGATGCCTCCCATTTGTCTGTGTGGTATGGGCTACACTGAGGGGAGAGTACACAACATTAACCCTGTTTTACGGTAGCTGCCACTGGTGTGATATGCACATGTCACTCAGACACCTTTTGTAGTGTTGCTTCTGTCAACAGGCCACTGGTAGAACACTCCTGTGACAAACAAAGGTACATCTAGTATACTCAGTCTAGCTGGAACACAGTATGGGTGATGATGCCCTATGACCTGTCACAGGTATGCTATGCAGTGTGAAATCATCTGTACGGACATCTACTTCTGTACTGCTAACATCTACGTTGATAAAGGTTCATAGACTTGCAGACCATACTCAGCAGGGTAATAGTGCAGTGCCTCCAATTATGACTGTCATCTCCACTTGTGGGTTTCAGTGGGTTGATATTATCCAACACCCTATCTGTATTGCATATTCATGCTCAGCACTTGTTCAGAACATGTCAGCACTTCATGAGCTATTGATTACTATAGCACCCATTCCAACTCATGTCTTACAAGTACACTGTCTGTCCTTACATTTCCAGCTTGTTTACAGTACAACAGCTGTTGTACACACATAACTCACATATTGTGTGAGACATGGTTGAATATACAGGCATGTCCAAGTGTCATGTACCAGTGCTTGTCATGTACCAGTGCTATTGCCTGTCTATATGATGAATATGGCAAACATGTGGCAATAGCGATATTGTCTCATGTACACAGTCAATGCTCACCTCCCAACATACGACACTACAGCCTGTGGGAGATGCACATATGTGGCCATGCTGGAGGTAATGCTCTCACCAACCCAGACTGGACCTGAAATTCATGTGGGGATGTTTAACATTTGCAACACACCCCACTCATCACATAGTCTCACTAGATCTCCACCACCACAGGCCACACATAGTATGAGTAGGACATTTGCAGAACCTCTCCATACTCTGTATAGGCACCAGAGGCAGCCCCCATTACCAAACACAACAACACTTACTTATAGCCCACAGACTCATGTGTGCCCATCAACTACAGCCAATAGGGTGTTATAACATACCCAACACACCAGTCATAGGTGACTCTGTAGGCGGTCACACTGATACACCAGGGATCACTGCAGTAGCCGTACTGTACAGAGGTGCAGGTAACACATGGCTCTGCTGTTCACAGACAGGATACTACCCTAGAGAGGTGCCGCCAGTGTAAACACTGTAGTTGGGCTTACACACAGACTTGCCAGACAGCATAGTACCTCACTATGTACCTGTGAAGCTATTACATGTCCTTTGTGCATGGTTAATTGAGTTGCTCTTCCATTTCAATTAGTTATCATGCTGTTACAGTGTCCTGCAACTACAAGCCATATGTATCCTGTTATTGTGTATCATGCATGCCAATTGATTATACCTTTTGTTTGCATGATATAACAGTTGTGCTGTGTAGAAAAGCTGACATATCTACCTACAATACTGTACATTACACATATTTTACACATTATCCCATAATGCAAAGCATACTTGCACAGCAGGACCACCTTAGGCATGTTATTGTCATTATATGCCCATACACATGCCTACTGTGACGGTATATCAACATATACTATCCCCTGTTATGGCACGTACTTGTTGGACATACCCTACCACTGATGGCAGGTGGTGTGGAATTGTTCTGTCTAAAGCCCTCATGTAACATCCCTTGTGGTGTATGTGATGTTTACCTTGTGGGCCACAGCAGGACACACAATTTCTACAAGCATTGCTATGCTCAACAAGACATCACTACAGAATACCTTTTCCCACTTTATGCATTGCGTACACTTTTAATTAATACAAAACAGGCTCTATGTACACTAACATACTGAGTGTTCTACATACCTTGTTAGTGTTCCGAATCTTCATAAATATCTCTCTTACACCTTTACTGTTTAAACGGTTCTATGGTATGAGCATATGGTTTGAATGTATGGCAAGTCATCCTTATATACGTCGATACCTGTAACATGTGGTTTCCTGCCCCCAATTGGTGTTCCTGAGTAAATTATTACATGCACATCAGCTGTGCAGCTACTTCATTTGCCATTACATGGCAACAGTGGGGTATAATTTAATTCTCCACTTGGGCGTTGCCCTTTTGCCCTACCTTCAGGGAGACGGCCTGTATGTGTTTTGTTGTGAGGAATTGCAACTGCTATTTGTAGAGACATGGATATTTTGAATTCATGTCCCCCATGGATTGTGTGTGATGGCTAGAGTATGTGGTTCTACATGTGAGTGTACCTGTCATCTCAACCGTCTGATAAGGGACTATTGCAAACAAATCCTGTAACATCGCCGTCTGTTCCATTATACCACAGCTACGATTTCACATGGCGCCTTTACAAATGTGTCTCTCACAAGGTATGTTAACGGTTCTGCAGATGTAATTGAGTGAGTGGATGTTTGTGATGTTATTACAGTCTGTATTTCAATTGTTTCAGGTGTGGGGGAGATGTAGGTGGGTGTACATAGCATATACAGGTTTGTGGGGACTGCATTCCTACATATTCCATAATTGAAGCTCCTTTCCTAATTGAGGACCGATCACTTAGTAGACTGAACTATGGTTGTTAAGGGCTTATACATTGAGCCATTGTTAATTGGTTTCTATATAGTATGCAGGTGAGGTTGATACTTCCATACCTCCAGAAATACAGCGATATGTACAGGAATGTTACTAAATGACTGCTGTCTCTTGTATTTCTGTCACAGATATTTGCACTCATTGCAGTTGTGTTGGTGACTGAGCCTCTTTGGCATGGGTTGCCACCTTTTCAAATGGCCATAGTGGGACATTTGCAGGACACACATCGGTGTTTACAGGCCGACACATACCCATGGCCAGTACACAGGATAGAATATACTTTTATTCTGAATACATACTTATTCTTGTAGCACTTTAGCTACTTATCATGTTTCATGTAACGTTTACATTTTGTAGATACAGGCATAACTATTTAATGCAACTGTTACATAATATATGGGACATAATTATGTCCTACAATCTCGGACATTCGCCCTTTTTAGTATTTTTGTCAGGACACAACTGCCCAGGGAGGGGCTGTCCCTCTTAAAGTGGGACAGGTGATACCGTATGCCTACGGCCAACTATGACCACACCAACCGTACTGCTCTACCTCTGAGTTACCACTAACAGACACATGATGCAAACACACACACACACACACACACACACACACACACATTACAGTCCCATGGAAACGCACACGGCACCCTCAACACACACATACACAGACTACAGCAATCACAAACACAGTTGAACACAGTACCTATGTGAATCGCAACACTGGCAGCGATAACTACATGTCCCTTAATATCGCGATAATATTACATGTGGTTCCAATGTTCCGGTACTGTGTTCTTTCGGTCTTTAAGCCTCGTGATTATGCGTGTCGGTATGTGACACATTCCATAGTTGGCAGTATCCTATTTATTTCTACCTCCATGGTTGTGTACATGTCGTTGACCTATCTATATATTTGCAGATATAGGTGAATCCATATATATCAACATATATCTCTCTATCTCCCTTTCTATCTCTATTATATATATGTATATATATATATATATATATATATATATATATATATATATACATATATATATATATATATATATATATATATATATATATATATGAGAGAAAGTGAGAGGGAGAATACACCTTTCATTGTGTACATGTCGGTGTATACTCTTTCCTGGACTCCGCACGTTTGTGTTTGGACCTGTCACATTACACACCTGCCGTTGGTACATCTTGGGTAGCTTAGTGTTAGGTGCTTGTGTACATGATTGTGTGTTATACTCCTGGCAGTGGTCGTTTTACCCTTTGGAGCAGGCACTATTAGTACAGGGGTGAATAATGCTAGTTTCACCTGTTCTGGACATCATTGATCGTGATTTGAGTGATATTCAGAGAAGTTTAGCCCTGTTTTGCACATATCCGTAAGGTCATTTTTAAACAATGCTTACCAGCACTGGGCAACGCATATTCCTGCTAACATGTGCTAAACCTGATCTGATGACCTGCATCCACCATCCATTATTCGTGCCTTCGGGATTACGTAACGTCACTTGCAGGACATGGTACTGGGAACATGCACGACAGTCAGTGCATTTACCACTTGGGCATCTGGGATTTGTACAGGTGTTATGGCATTTTGTATGGGGACTGTACTATGGCTGTTAATCCATACTGCAATCAAATGGGTAACTCAGTTAGTTTACATATGGATGAGACCTATTAATGGTATGTCCAAGTGATGTTTAATGGATGTGCCCCAGCATTGGGAATGTATGTCACAGTGAGCCACACACTATAATGTACTACACCTTCGCACAACCATAGGTGGAGCATGCTGGGGTGACAGATACCTGTCATGGATACACCCCATGCTTTGCCACTACATCCATGATTACATTGTATGGAGCCCCTCATTTACACACCAGGGAATCCATGCAGAGTGTGTGGGGAACAGTGATTACACACATGGATCCCACAATTGGCTCTGCTCCACTGAGGGTCAGTTGGTTACTCGATGTGGTGGTGGCAGCAGACACTGTTTGCCTCAATTGATGAATGACCTCTGACAATCGGGCGTGTACCTACCGATGTACCTAGGAACCTATACTTACAGTACCAACATATGCTGATAGGTGTGTGTACTTTTCAGGTGTTGACATTTCTTGTTCCAATAGCTGTTGTGTGTGCAATGGTTGAGGGCTGCCTATGTAGGATTCACACAGTAGGCCACCTATACATTACAATTTACAGGTGGTCGTGTGTGTGTGCCATCCATTTTACTGTATGTGCAGGTGGAGAGGTGTGTCAGTCCATAGGGGTCTACACTGTCAGAGTATATGCTATATGTTCTCTCTTTGTCAAGGCATAGGCATATTGGGCATGCCTCCGTCTGCCTACTGGGGCTGGCACAGGGTGTTCGTGGTCTGAATCCCTCTATGCCTGTGATGGCCTTGGCAATTGCAGTGGGCTGTGAGGGCCTTCACCATTATGTCCCTGCTGCAGCTGTTTCCGCAGGATCATATTATGTAGCATGGCACATAGGTTCATAGGTTCATAGGTTCATACTAGGCTATCTGCCCTAGGGCATTTATAAGCCTAGCCAGAGTGTGTTTGGCTTTCGCCACCCATTTTAAATTAATTTTGCTATGCCTTTTTTTGAGGTTAGTATACTGTGCCTCTGTCTAACAGTGACACAGAAGTGATAGCCGGGGTAAACTTACGATCTCCCATCCACTCATCAAGATTCCTCTTGAAGAGAGTCAATGTGGGACTCTGCCTAACCTGGATTGGGATTTTATTCCAGAGTGAAGGGAGCCTCTGGGTTATGAATCTGTCCCTCCAGCATGTCCTATTTATTTCAGTGCTGAGGTTCAAGTCTCTCGAGCGTAGCTCGATGGGATTTGGATTTTCTGAGGTGCAGCATGTCCATTAATTCCGGGTTGGACATGGCTTTATACGTCAGGCACAGATTGCCTCTGAGCAGGCGGTATGCCACTGAGTAGAGCTGGAGTTTCTTTAACCGGGCAGCATATGGCATCTGTATGAGCCCTTTGATCCTCTTGATGAGGTACTTTTGGGGTCTTTCCAGTTGCTGCAGGTGTCTGGTAAGGTACATCCCAAAAGGGGCATTGTACTCAATTATGGGCCTGATGAGGGATGAGTAAAGAGGTACGATGACCTCCCCTGATCTAGATGTGAATCCCTTCATGATTAGGTGGGCTATATAAAATGTTTTTCTAACCACTTTGGCCACGTGGTTGTCAAATGAGAGATTGCTATCAACTTGGGTCCCCAGGTCCCTAATGACTTCTTCTGTACTTAATGGATTACCACCTATGTGGTAATTTGTGGGCACTTTGTTTTGCCAAAGGGATGACTATACACTTTTGGCGTTTAGCTTGAGGCCATGGCTCTGGCACCAGTTGTCTGTTTCTATGAGGCCCTTTTGGAGGATGCTTGTGTCGGCTGGAGAGTTGATTATGGCGCCCAGTTTGCAGTCATCTGCGAACTTGGTCAGCCACAGTCCTTCCGTGTTGGCCTGTACCACCGAGAAATATATACCGAACAAGAGAGGTCCCAGGACTGAGCCTTGTGGGACGCCACATGTAACTGGTTTGGAGTCTGACATGGCTCCAGCAATTCTAACCATGTGGGTTCTGTCCTTGAGCCAGTTTGCAACCCATCTAGTGACATAGAGGTTTATATTTAAGCTGGTGAGCTTATCTATAATGCCCGAATGGGGTATTGTATCGAAGGCTTTTGCGAGGTCCAGGTAGGCTGTGTGGACCACCTTCCCCTCATCAATGGCCTTGGTGACTGTTTCAAAGAAATCGACCAGGTTTAAGAGGAAGGATCTGCCCTTAACAAAGCCAAACTGGGTAGGATCCAGTGTCTGTAGGTCCCCAATATCTTTATTTATGAGGTCCATGATGATCCTTTCCTTAGCTTTGCAGAGCAAGCTAGTCAGGCTTATGGGGCGATAGTTTCCAGGATCCATTGAGGCACCACCTTTGTGGAGAGGGACCACTGTTGCTGCACGCCAATCTTTGGGTACATATCCTGCATTAAGGCTAAGATTGAACAGTAGTTTTATGTTTGGGTTTAGCTCTTCTTGGAGTTCATGTAGGACGCAGCCTGGGACACCATCTGGTCCCATTGATGCTGTGTTTTTTGCTTTGGAGAGGGTGGCTCTTACCTGAGCATCTGAGATGTCAGGGGGGCAGTACTCTGTTGGGATAGATATTTGCCCTTTTGGTGGGGAGAGGGGGGAGAAGTTTGCACTGAACCTGTCAGCTAGGATGTTGGCAATGTCTGTGGGCTCGGTGTATTTTTTGTCATTTTGGACTAATTCTGAGCATATCTGGGAATTCCCACCCAGGTTCCTAACATAACTAAAGAAAGCCTTGTGATTATCCTTGGTGTCCTGTGCAATTTTTCTCTCGAAGCTGGCCTTAGACGATTTTATGAGTGCCCGTAGTTTTTTGCTAATACTGATCAGAGATGCCTTCCCTTTTTGGGATTTTGCTCTATCATGTAGTAGCTTCCTCCTTCTATTGTATAGTTTGTTTATGGCTGGGGTCCACCAGACAGGACGCCTGCCTTTGGAGGATTGGGTCTTGGTTTTATTTGGGATTGCATGATCCATGCATTCCTGAAGGTGTTTATAGAATGCGTTTATAAAGGATTCTGCGGTCTGGGCCGTATTTTCCACAGGCCCGGGGGCTTTGAAGGATTTTGCCTCGGTTTTGAGGCATGTGAAATTTGCTTTAGAGAAGTTTTTCACTGTGGTTTTCTGGGCAGGGGTGGGGTCGGGATGTGAATATCCAGTGAGATTAGTTTATGGTCTGATCTTACCAGTGAGGGATACACTTCTGGTCTGGAGCATAGTGTCCCCATGTTGGTGATGATCAGGTCCAGTATGTTTTCCCCTCTTGTGGGAGTGGTAACAAGTTGTTCCATAGCATTTGAGTTTATAAATTCTAGGAAACTTTGGGCTAGGGTGTTGGAGCTAGAGTAATGCTCCCCGTCTATGTTTGGGTAGTTGAAGTCGCCCAATATAATGGTGTTTGGAGAGACCTTCATATTTTCCAGTATTCTCAGGTAGGTCAAGTGGGGTTCCTGTGTTTTGGAGGGTGGTCTGTAGCAGGCTATAAACTGGAAGGCAGTTTTACCCACAGTTAGTTGCACATGGATAGTCTCTGATGCTTCGTGCTGTGCCACCAAATTGGAGGTGTGGGTATCTTTGACGAATATTGATACTCCCCCTCCGTTTGTGGTTCGGTCCAAGTTTTGGGGCCGAAAAGCATGGTATGAGGTATAACCTGGTAGTACTAGGGTGCTCTCGGGAGCTTTGAACCAGGTTTCTGTTACTGCACAGATATCAATGTTCTCCATGCTAAGGAGAGTTTCGAGTGCGTGCATCTTGAGGTTTAGACTTCTGGTGTTGAGCAGCATTACTCTTAGTTTCTTATCCCTTGTGATACCTATGGAGGTGGGTTTATCTTTTGAGCCTTGCCTAAAAAAGGCACTATGGGGGTAGCAAGAGCCTTTGCCAATATCCAAAAGCCCAGGGGTGACAGGTGCAAGCCGTCCCTAGCGAATCATCGTGGCTTGTCGAGCATGTCTTCCCATGCTAACAGGCATTGGATCCCCTTTGAATGACACCAACACTTAAGCCAATTGTTGAAATTGATCATCTTGTCTTCATATTGTGGCATCATTCTTGGTGAGGGTAAGATGCTACTCAAGGTCAGGGTCATACTGGCCTGGGCTACATGCTCAGAGAGCTCCTCTATGTCTCCTTTCATGTAGTCCAGGGAGGTACATCTCAGGTCATTCACACCAGCATGGACAATGACTGAGTCATATTTGTACTTGCCATGGAGTGACCTGAGTGCTTGTGTTATGTGGCGGATCCTAGCACCCGACAGGCAGCTCACCGTGACCTTCTCCTTGTTCAGCCTGGTGAGCGGGACGTCAGTGTGCCTGACGATAGAGTCACCTATTACAAGTGTATCAGGTGTGTTGTTTAGCCTTAAGGGCTGTGACTGTTCAGCACACTGGCTTTGTGAGCTATGTGTTGCACGTGTTTTGTTTGGGGTAGCGGTTGCTTGGGTGTCTGCTTTGGAGGTCTCTGCTGCTTAGGCAGATTTTTATTTAGAGCCTCCGAGTATGTTTTTGTGTGTTTATGTGTTTGGTTTGTTGTCGTGGTAGGTCTATGTGAGACTGGAATTGTAGTGAGTGTGGTTTCCTTCTCCTCCTGACTGGTTATGCCAGTACTGAGTTGAGAGAGCTTAGCCTCCAGTTTGGCTATATGGTTGCATCTCTCACATGTGTTGGAATTTGTTGGGAGGAGGAGAGAGTTGTCTGTGTACATGAGGCAGTTGTAACATTGCCTCAAGATTCCCAGATTCACCAGCTGGACCGGAGAGGAGATTGACAACTGACCTTTGGACATGCTAGAATAGTATTGGGAATTCTTTTATAATTTAAAAAAAGGGCCAATGGGGAACAAGGTACTCAAGGGGAGTTTGTGAGGGTGTAGTGCTTTTAATTTTTTAGAGCTGACTTATATAATTGCTTTAGTGAGCAAGTGCCAGGTAACTTAAATGCAATGTGTTACAGGTAACTTAAATGCAAAAACGACAAACAGTAACTTTCTTTCAAGTGAAACAAGGAAATAAGTACAGTAAGCAATGCAGATATCACTAGGGATCCACAGAAGTGCTAAAAGGCCGCATTTTAGGTGGAATTAGCATTTCAGGGAAATAAACAAACAACAAGCATACAAATAAAGCTAGATTCATCAAGCCTGGATCTAGTCTATGCTACAGCAAACAAGGTGTACCAATTTCAGTAAGAAACAGTTAGAATATGCAGGCACTATAAGCCTTTAACCAGAAATTCCCTGCTCAGAAGGGCAGAGTCCAGCCTCTCCTCCCACAAGAGTGCAGACCGCAATCCTTCTTAACGTAAAATAACTGGCCTGAAGCCCAAGTGCTTAAACCAGAACTAATACACTTTTAGAATAACAGACAATGAGCTCTCAATCAGCAGTTCCCAACTTAGAAGGATGCAAGCTACCTGTCCTGCCACCACAGTGCAGGCCACAAACCTTCCTAATGTAAAACAACTGGTCTGAAGCCCAAGTGCTTAATCCAAAAGACTTAGAAATGATAGCTACACTTTAATCAAGTTACTACCAGCAGTAATAAATACAACTGAATACTTTAAAGAATGCCTGGATTAGTGCTCAAGTTATACAAACAAAGCTAGATTCAGCAGGCCTGGATCTAGTCTATGCTACAGCAAACGAGATGTACCAATTTCAGTAAGAAGCAGTTCAAATATGCAGGCACTATAAGCTTTAACCAGAAATTCCCAGCTCAGAAGGACAAAGTCCAGCCTCTCCTCCCACAAGAGTGCAGAACACGAACCCTCTTAATGTAAAATAAATGGCCTCAAGCCCAAGTGCTTAAACCAGAATTAATACACTTTTAGAATAACAGACACTGAGCCCTCAATCAGCAGTTCCCAACTTAGAAGGATGTAAGCTACCTGTTCTGCCACTACAGTGCAGACCACAAACCTTCCTAATGTAAAACTGGTCTGAAGCCCAGGTGCTTAAACTAAAAGGGTTAGAATGAGTTACACCAAGCAGTAATACATACAATTGAGTACTTTTAAGATGATGCAAAAGCAAAATAAAGTAGGAGAAAACACAAATACAGTAAAAGCAAATACATTTTTTTTTTTTTTTTTTTGGAAAGAGAGAAAGGAAAGAGAGAAGGGAGTAGCAGAAACTAAGCTGATTGGCCTTCTCAAATACTCTCCCTATACTGGGTAGAATGAGGTAATGACACTAGACTGGGAGGAGGGTCCCAGATCAAATTTACACTAGGGGCGGGCAACTGCAAAGCCACCAACTATAAAAACACTATACCAACAGGGAGGGATGTGGGCACACGTGCCTGGAGAGTACTGCAAGGCTCCACCAGATATGTCCAAGCAACGGAACCATGATTTCAGCATCCCAAACACACGCTCTATTATGATTCTGGTTTGTGTGTGTGCCTCATTATGGCGTTCTTCCATGGGTGTGTGTGTACATTTCTGATGGGAGTCATCATCCACGGCTCTAGTGCATAGCCAACATCCCCCACAAGGTGGCCATGTGGGATGTCCCCCCTGACACATACCTGATACAGCTGTGAGGCATGCCAGATGTGGGAGTCATGGTAGCTTCCAGGGCTGCCAGCACACACATCCATGATAATGCCCTGGGCACTGCACATGACCTGGCAGTTGATGGAGTGGTTTATGTAGCGTCTACCATGCTCACCGGGTGGTGACTTGATATGTATGTGCGTGCAGTCTATTGCACCCAGTACCTCCGGGTAGTGTGCCACATGAGAGACGCATATTGCTGGCCAACTCCTCCTGAGTTTGGGGGAAGTATATATGCTCATTGGCATGTGGTAACATGGCATCCAGGAACTGGTGTAGTACCCTGGATGCTGATGCCTGTGAGGTCCCCATTATATCTCCAGTTGGCCTTTGAAAGGTACCTGTGGCTAGTATTCGCAAGCCTACACATACCTTCATGTCCACTGGGATGGGTTCCCCTCTGTTGTTTCTACATCTCAGGCGTGGCCGGCACAGCTCAACTATTTGCTGTAAGATGTCCCTGTCCACCCTGTAAAGCTCTACTATCTCCAGATCATGTAGCCCCTGGTAGGTTACTCTTGGTCTGAACACTCTTCTCCTCCTCTGGGGCCTGCAGTGGTTGTCAGCATCATCCTCCACAACACCTTCAGTCATTAATACATGGTGATGAATCACAGCTATGGCAGCTCCCAACATGTACACTGTAAAAGTTCCCCGTATGTTTACACCTATGGTGCAGTGTTTGGGAATACACAGGTGTGTGTGAGGTGCTTTCACACTTTATACTATTGTGCTGTGAGCACTGATGATGTCATAGGGTGTGTATGTACGATCGTAGCTACAGGGTATCTTATGTGTTTTACGACAGGAACTACTATTGTGGTGCCTTTGGTGTTGAATTACATTTGGCTGCCGTGGATTACCTCTTGCCCTTCCCTTTACATTTCTTCATGTTTCACCTCCCATTTTCTGGCATGCATCCAGCAGCCTGCTTTCATTTGTACTTTTCTAAACCTTGCTTATCTTGCGTAATGTGTTCTATGGCCAGTCCACTGCAGGTTTGCTTTGCTCTGCTATGACAGTTCTTTTTTCTTTGCAATCCGACACCTCCCCTATCCTGTTTTGCAGGTTTCTGCGAGCAGACTTGTCAGCTGCCGTTGATTGCCCACTGTGAGTTAATAGGTGTTAATTGCTCAGTTGTTCTCCAATTACCCTACTGCGGCATTTCCTTATTTTCTTCCCCTAACCTTCCTATTTGAGCTTACCGGGTTTTGGGCACGTTTTCATCCCCGTACACATGCGCTTTCGGGCACCATATGTGCTTTCAGCTAAACTATGCCATACCTACCTCCCCACCCCTGTCCTGTGGCTTTGCTTAGCAATGGCCAGGCCGGATTTGCATTGCTCCAATGTGCTTACAGCTACGGTGGCACACCCCACTGCTGATGTCATATATACCTCTAAACCACTCCTCAGTGTTGTAGTGCTGTGCCGTATGGTACATTCTTAGTCTGGCGGGAGATTTGCGATTCACTATTACCTTCCTCATTTGCATGGCATTGACTAAGAATTCCTAGTTACTGTGCCGAACACTGTCACAGACCCTTAGCAACCCTTGCAGCTTGGCTGTGGTGTACCATGCATACCATTGAGTATTATGGTGAAATCATGATTTGTATTACATTGCGATTTTATGACATTTGTATATATTTTCTTTGTGTTCCCGTTTGCGCACACATGCCCTGCAGTTGTACTTTGCGTTACTGTGGACATGACGTTAAATGTTGTTTTTTAGGTGTTGTGCATATTTTCTTATGCCATTAGCTGTATATTTAGCCATTGGCATATGTTAACTTTGTAATACATTAATCTGGTCTACTTTCATAGCTCCGATGTTCTGTTTGGAAAAATGTAAACCGTGTTTTTTGGTTTTCATTTCTGTGGGCTTACGCTACGCCTGCGCCACTTCATGAATCACTATGTACCTTCATTTGCATGGTGCGGCACTGTGCATGGGGTGATTAGCATACCTAAGCCGAGGGCTGCGCAGATCTAGCGTACGCCAGTAGTGCACATGGAACTGGATCGTACCTGAATCGCTCGGTGGCCATATTTGGTGTTATACTGCCTACGCTATGCCTGCGCCTGGCACAAGCTTCATGAATCCCGGGGATAGTCTCATCACGTGGAATAGCAATGAATAACTCCTTAATTTCAGTGAAAAGTACCATATCTTCTACCTCATACTCAAACTGATAAGTCAGATATACCAATGTCCATATAAATTAGTGTTTTTATGAATATAATTGTATGGCTACATCTAGCCACACTGAGAGCATTTTCCTGGAAAAATCTGAATTATGAAAACCAATGGATCACCTCACTTTAGAGGTAATTTTCGAACATGAACTTGTAAAAATGCTATAAAGTACATGCAAACTAGATGATGTAATTGCATATGTTACTGAAGATTTCTGTAATGGTCCTCAGAAAAGAAAGCATAAATCCAACATTCAGCAGAAGATTGACAGACACCCTCAAATGCAGAAAGCAACTTTCTTTCTGAGAGATTGCCTTTTACAGGAGCCGTTTACTCTAGATGCATAAAAACAATGGGATACTGCTGCTGGTTACACCCAGTTTGCATTAATGGTCAGTGCACAAAATCATGAAGAAACTTCATCCAGTGCAATTACAAGATGAGATGGTAAAGGCAATAAGAAAATATTACAAAATTTCCTTCTTCTGTTATACTGCCAATAACTCATTATAAGCTATTCCATCAAGACGTCAACAGAAAATAACACATCCCAACACTTACTGAACATGTTACACCTACACATTTTATTTTATTTTTCACAGATAGTGTATCATACAAAAGTTCCACATTTAAAAAGGAAAGGTGGGAGATATAGCTTTTCAAGTCATCTAATATCACCATATCACTATATCACCATATCAATCCATACATGTATACTGATATAAAATACAAAAAAAAAAAAAAAAAGAAACAACAGACCTCTTATTGGCTGTAACACCAAAAAGAGCTTTATGGGTCTCAGGTTCACTGTATTAACTAGGACTTCAAATAACAGAGTAACTCAGATAAGTATGAATGCAAATTTATGAAAAATCCCATGCATTATATGTTTTATATTTAGTATGCAGATAAAGAAAAAAAATATATAGTTCCAAGTAAGCAGAGATTCAAATCACAGATGGACAAAAATGTGTGGGAATGTAAATTCATGAGAAAGTCCAGCTCATTTTGCTTCTAAAATCCAGACTAAGAAAAAATATGTATTTCTCAATGCTGAGATACTTTTCAGGCTGGTAATTAAAAACAGGATTTGTGTGGCCTTTCAGTGTCCTGTGGCCTGGAGGTTGAATATGTACACTGGCAGTAAAAATAAATGTTTCCAGAGCTGGGTTATTCACTAAAAAGTCAGATGAAGCCCAGCAGACTGACAAAAACTTGCAGCTTCACCATTACCTTTATTTAGTGACAGTGGCAACCCACAGTTTTTTATACATTTGGCAAACAGGTAAGCCCATTGACCCTTTCTTAGGGGTGCTGCAGGAGCACTGTCTGGTTAAATGACTTGCTGAGAGTCACACAGTAGGCAAATAGAGGTGGAATGAATCAAATAATGTACATTGAGTACATGAAATGGCTCATTGCCAATTCAGAGCTTTAACCTGCTACACTAACAGGCAGACAATTTTTGTGCCCTGGTGGCAAAGCTTCCAAATGGACTGCTAACGTTAGACTCTTTGCCTCATTCCCCCTATGAACTACATACTACAAGAATGTGGTTGTGTGTTTAAAACAAATACTCATGAAGCAGACAACTATATGCATTCAAATCTATTACTTGTGCACTTTGTAAAATGTAGGTCACTTCCACTTATTTTATTTGTTTTATTTATTTATCTATCCATCCATCTACTATTTTTTCTGCTTAATTTTGTTGACTGAGTCAGTCACACAAGGCCAATGTCCTATATTCAGAGGAGACTCAAGGCATACATTTTGTGTGGATACTTTAGACATTATTCTCTCATACATAGAGGTTTGCTGTGATTCACCATGGGGAAATAACTGCTTACCATTATGTTATGATAGAAAAGAGGAATGAGATGTTATATGAGTGACAGTGAGGATCTGTCTGATGGGGTAATGTCTCAATGAAACAAAATATCAGATCATGCAGTGGATGTCTCCCATCAAAGCTAATAAAATGAATGGCAAAAGAGCTATGGAGGAAAAAGGAAGATAAAAAGTGGCAGACAAAAGGTGGATAGAGATGTTCATAAAAAGGACTCATTTCAGTGGTCAGAGGGTGATGAACCTGACTTATTAAGAGCTGAATCTGTGTGATAGCTGGCATAAGTGAGAGAGAGAGAGGAAGAATGAGAGGAAAGAGTGTGCAGCGGAAATTAAGGGAAACCACAGCACTGCCAAGGAGAAATGTGCTGAGACTTAAGACTGTTTGAACTAACTGATGTTCTGAACAGACACAAAATCAAGCATTTTGAAAATGTTCTGTATATATTGCTGGAATAAAGTATATTTTTAGGTACGCAGGAGAACCAAAAAGGTTTTATGAGTGGAATAATAGAACATATTCAAAGATTATGTGATACAGATCAGTGTGAGAAAGAAAATGCAATAAAAAGAAATGTACATCAAAAATCATGAAGTGTGACAAAGTGGGCAGTCACGTGGCTTCATTGCAGTGATAATAATAATACTGGAATCTCTACAGGTAGCCAAGCTGAAACACCCTGAAGGTCAGATGTCCAAAGCACAGGGCACCAAGAAGCATAACACTGATTACTCTTTCCCATAGGAACTCAGTGCTGGTATGATTTCTAAATGTGTGACAGCAGTCATTCCTTTTTTTTTGTTTTTGGGAGAGCTCTCCAGTGTTTGAGTTAGTGTAGCTATGGAGTTGATATATATAAATTTGCGGGGAGGGGCTTTTCCCACATTATGAGTACGGGGTGGGGGTGCTTCCCTGCAAAACACACTTGAAATTAAATTTTTTTTTGCCCTTCTCAGTTTTGAACTGTACCTCTTCTTTTTTTAAACACCTTTATTGAAGTATCACTTGTGACACAGGCAAATTTCCATTTATACAAAAGCAATCAAACTATATTAACTTAATATTAGCAAACATTATACTTCAAATATATTACTATGTATCATATAATCTAAGCAACATTACAGAAATTATTCAATTCCTGCTCCCTTTTTTAAACAAAAAACAACTTTATTAAACAATTACTTACGACATAAGCAGTCATACATTTATATAAATGAGAACAAATCACACAGACACAATCCTAGTTGCAAGCATTTTATATCACAAAGCAAACTGACACACCCCCAGTTGCAAACATTATACATCTCTTATAATCTACCTGTCATTGTCAGTCAAACATTACGTAGCTCGTTTAAGTCCTGCCTTCTTTTAAACCTCATTCCTCCCCGTATGTATTGTTCCCACAATTCCCATTTTTTCCAATGTAGTTTGCCCCTATGCTTTTCTAAAGATCTCAATTCTAGTTGTTTTATCTCTGTTACTATATTCACTACTTCTAATATAGTTGGTTTAGATTTTTGACTTCCATTTTCTAGCAATTGCTTTTTTGGCAGCCACCATAATTAGACACAACAAGGCCTTACTATATCTAGACAATTCCGATTCAGTATTATAGCTCAGAAAAATCATCTCCCTCGTCACTCCAATCCATCCATCAGCATCTCTAACTGTGCATCCACAGGGAACCCTTAAAGTCTGCCAACCCACCGCACTCCCAGGAAATATGTCCCCAAGTACCTCTTTCTTCCCCGTCACACATCCAATATTTGCTGTCTACCTGAGGAAAAATTATCTGGAGTCTACTTGGGGTATAAAAATACCTGCATAAACATTTCAAAGCAAAAATCCTAAATCTTTTAGATTTTGTTGCATATTTGGGAGACATAGCGAGTGTGTGTTACGTTGGATTATAGGTATGGTTGCTGAGCATTGGGATTGGAGTATTGGATGAATGGTTGTTAAGATGGTGTGGGGATAATAAAGACATACAGAATTCTGTATATAAGGAAAAGGAAGAGGGGTTAAGATTTTAGAGACCATTAAAATGTTGCATATTGATTACAATTTAAAAAAAATATAAATATTACAGAGTAGATTAGAGAGATGGTCAAAAGAGATTGTGCAAAAAGATGGAGATTAAATGGTTAAAATTAAGTATAGTAAAGTACTGTTACTATTTTAAGCATATTATCTTTATTAATCATCTCAAGAGAACAATATTAGTATACTATACCATCAGCTTTACAGAATCCAGTTCAGCTTTAAGCAAACAGTTTACACACAGTGTAAAAATACTGGACCTTATCAATATAAAAATGTGACACATCACCATCATCAGCAACTATCTTCCATTTTCTGCAATGGGTCAGGGTATACAGTCAATGGTCACCATTTCTATTAATTCAGTGCCATTCTCCTGTCTTCTTTGATAGTCATGGCTGACTGTCACAGGTCTTCTCTGACACAATCCATCCATCTTTATTTTTACTGGATGCCCTCTTTTCCTCTTGCTGTCTTCCTGTCTATTCCAAACTTCTTCACTGAATTGCTTTCTATTTTCCCGTACATGTGCTCAAACCACTGTAAAATGTGTATCCTAGCACCCTACTCAGGCAATTCATCTCCATAACCTCTAGCTTCTTCAACTGCTCCTTTTTCACTGTTCAGGTTTCTGTACTGTACAAAAATACTGGTCACACTACTGCTTTGTACATCAAACATTTCAGCTTCTTTATCAATCTATTGTCACAAACTATGCCTGACACTTTGTGCCAGTTGTCTGTAGCCCCTCTCATTTATAGGTAAGTACTAGGCTAGCTGCTAGGGTAGATAATTTTAAGTTTAGCCAATTTCCCTCAAAGGTGAGAATCAAACCCTGTACATTGAGTCTGAGATAAATACCTTAACCATTGTGCTAATCCTCAATGCTTTGGCCTCCTCATTCAGAATTCACTTCTCTTCTACCACCTCTCCCAGAAACTTGAACCTGTTAACCTGTTCCACTATTTTCCCTTCTATCTCAATTTCATCTTCTTCTGATTTCCCCATTTGCTGCTACTACAGCTGTTTTCTTTTATCTCAGTTTCATCCCATGCACTTAAAGTTTTGCATTCTATTCACCTGTCATTTGATAAAGTTTTTGTACAGAGTCTGCCTGTAATGTCACATTATATGAATACATCAATTTTGTTAATCTGTCTCCTCCGACCTGTTTGCTAGTGTAGTCCATTAGCAGTAGGAAAAGCAGTGGGCTTAGAGCTGAACCCTGAGGCACACCCCTCAGAGCTTGTAACCCCTCTGTGAGTCTGAACACTGTTCCTACTTGTGCCTTTGTTCTTGTACATAGTCTGCATTAATTCTATCAATATTTCTCAGACCTTAACTATCAAAGGACTGCCCGAATCACCTTTCATAGGACCTCATCATATGCGTTCTCTAAATCTAGGAATGCCTGTTTGGACTCTTTCCTCATATCTAGTTTCTTCTCAACTATCTGCCTCACTGCAAGCCTTGGACTGGTTATACAGCATCCTGATCCGATTCCAAACTGCTCATCTCCCATCTTACTTTCTACTGTTATTCATTTTAATGTATCAGTCACACTTTTTAGAACTTTTATGCAATGTGATAAGAGTTTGATACCACCACACTACTCTCAGTTGTGAACGTCCCCCTTATTCCTGTACACTAACAGTAGGATGCTTATTCTCCAGTCATCTAGGATATGCCTTTATCTCCATACTGCTATGAGTACCCTTTGGAGCCATTTCTCTCCTAACTCAGCTGACATCTTGATCAAGACACTGTAACCTCACATGAGCCTGCTGCTGTCCCTAACTTCATTTCCTATCGTGCTGCTCTCATTATCTTTTAGGGTGGGCTTCTCTTCTTTATTCATTGCAGGTTGCACCTGGGGCAGAATAGAACTTTATTTATTTATTTAGTTATTGACATTTGGTAACCGGGAAAGTCCGACCTGGTCAGAAACCCATTATCAGCAGGGACTGGGGGGTTAAAACCTCCAACAGTTATTCTAAAATTTGACAAGTTGCTGACAGTACTCCTTCCATCTGCCTTTGATGTCCTGTGAGCTGGTGAGCAGGTTGTTGCTAGCATCCTTTATGAACAAATCACTTATCCAGACAGTGCACTGGAGCAATTGGGAATTTAGGATAGGCTCCTCAATAGTCTTCAGGACTGCAGGGTTAGCAACTACGAAGGGTGTCTGATTACTGCAGGGTTAGCAACTATGAAGGGTGTCTGATGACTACATTTCTGTCTTTGCCTTATAACTTGACAAAGTTTTTTGGTGCCATCTGCTAAATCATGCTCTACAAGCTGGTAGAGTGCCCCTGATACATTTTGCTACTGCAACTGCTCTGTTAGCCCCTTTGTTAGCCAACCAGTATTTCATCTTAGCATGATCTCTCTTTTTCATTCCCCACCTTTTCCCTGCACTCTTTCTTTAATAACTGCCTGGACTTCTGCATTCCACCACTGACCTCTCCTTTGTACCTTATAACCTTATCTGGCTCATCTGCTTATCTGTTCTGTAGTCCTCACACATGCTGTTTTAAGGCACTGCCATTCTTCTTCAACTCCACTTATTTCCTCTTCTTCCTGACATGCTTGAGCCCTGAGTATTTCCTTGAACTCTTTGTTTTTTGTAACAGTCAACTTGCAGGTCTTCAACCTTCTATCTATTGATCTTAGGGCCTTCTCTGGCAACTACTTGCAGATGATTGTGGCAACCAGTGGTTTATGCTCTGGGGTGAACGTTTCACAGGGATGACTTTGCAGTTACTAACTGTACCCCAATGCTGTTGTTGGGCAAAAGTCTACCTGAGTTGCATGTTGACCACTCGTGTGTGATCTTGTGTGTCTCTCTCTCTCTCTTGTATTAGCCACCATCAAGTCATTTGCCAGACAGAAGTCTAGAACAGCCTCTCCTTCTTCTTTCCTTTTACCTCACACATGTGGATCCAGGCAGTCCTCATATTCTGTTCTGTCTGTTCTGTGCAATCAAGTCTCTCATTTTCAACACCAACTCATGTTGTCCTGATTTATCTAGTACATCCTGCAACATCTGCCTAAATGCAGCCTTTTCCTTTACCTGTTCTGGGACATTGGATGGAATCTGATTGACGTGTCTGTCACTAATTCTGATGACAACATACAGTGCATTTTGAATCCAATCCCTCCACACAATTCCAACATCATTTTGAGTCTGTCCTTCTACTAAGTAGTAGACTCTGGATATTAAGCCAAGTGTGTACTACCCTTCCATCTTGGAGTCTGGATACAGTGGATGTCCAGCCTCCTCCTTACCGTCATGCCATCCACCTCCAAGCAGCATCCTATCACTGAAACTATATTTTATGCAGCATTTCTTAGTTCATGTTAGGCAGATTGATTGATTTTATGTCCAATTTTCACTCAACAGAGCTATCCCAGGTAAGCCAAGCTGAGCAACTGAACATCTGCAAGTAGTTTATTAACCGATAGGTGCTGGGCTGTATGGTGGGCACACAATAGCCAGTAGGTTCAAAGGTTCATTGGTGATTACTAGCCTAAATGCATGAGAGCCTTTATAAGCCTAGTCAATAATACCCAGGATATGGCAATATTATATTTTAATTCCCCAGATATGGAAAGAGGTATTATCATGGTAGTGGGTCTTTGGATGTTGGAGCTCTGCGTCATTTTACAGACTGTCTCTGTCCATAAGATACGCGGGCAGTACAACAAGAGTGGATTTACAGTTCCCTGTCCATTTATCCAAAATGATTTTCTAGAAACTAAGGGACAGGCTTTGTTTTATAAAGATGGGAAGTTTATTCCATAGATGAGGCAGTCTTTGTCATACAAATCATTCACTCCAGCAAGTTCTGTTAGGGTCACAAATAAGGTTCAGGTCCATGGAACATGTAACCCCTGTATAATTTTTACTTGTGAATATGTAACATTTTCATCATGGCCGGATCAGAGAATGCCTTGTAGGTCAATCAGAAATCTCCACAATAAACAATATGAGACAGAGTAAAGGGATTGGGTCTTTACTTGGCCTGTATAAGACATGAGTCTTACACTTTGCATGTTTACTCCTCCTGCCATTAGCACAGATCCCTGGCTTAGATCAGAGTAGGCTAGGTCCTCAACATCTTTATTGTCCTCTGATAGGCACTATGTGTAGGCTGCACTGCTGCACACAACTCCATTCTTGGGTGAGTTTGAGGTAGAAACAACCAAATTGTTTTTGGAAGGAATACCACAGAGACCCAGGTAGAATGTGCAAACTCTGCACTCTCACTGGCCATTAGAGGTAAAGACATACCAACTGTGAAACCATAACATAATCATCTAAATAATCTTGACAAGGCCAAATTAACGTAATACATAGATTGATGAAACCCACTTCAAGGGCCTTGTTTTGCTACTTGAATATCCTATAAATTATGAGCTGTCAAATTATATGACACGTTATATAAATTGTGATAAGCTTTTACATCAGTACCACAAGCTTCTACTACTAACAGTTTAGTTTTGTTTACCCACAAATTTAACAATATGTTAACATGGTCTGCTACATTCCCTATAAAAAACATTTTCTCTTTAGAATCATGATCACCCATATCATGATTTATAATCATCATAATGAAATCCAATTAACAATATTAGTGTGATGATTGCAGTGGCGGCTGGTGACTTCAAATTAAAGGGGGGCTGCAGGAGACAGCTGAATGGGTGGGGCCAATGGGAAGGGTGTGACCAACTAGAAAGGGGTGGAGCTATGCTCAAAACCACAACTGGAACTTTAAATACGCTGCCCTGGGTGCCAAACCATCATTACGGGAGTCCAATCAAGACAAAATGAAGTGTAGAAGAAAAAAATATTTTAATGCATTGGCTGCATGACAACTTACTTAATATCTAGATGGAAACACAAAGGTTGTGAGGCATGAAAAAATAATTTGCTTTTTAAATACATTACTGGAATGCCAGTCAAAATCAAGTATAATGGGAAACCGGTGTTCCACACCAGAGGTCAATTCCTCGTTGGTCAGATCTGACCACAAGCTAATCAGCCTAGACATCCACATCCCACCCCCAGCCCCAATTAGGGAAACCATCATAAAAAAAATTCTCAAAAGCCAACTTCACACTTCTTAAGAAAGAAGTGGCAAACTTCATGACACCCATGCAGACGGACAATAGAGGTATGACTGCCGAATCCTACACAAATACACTTTATAAGCACTTACACAAGTGCATGGATCATGCTATCCCTAATAGAACCAATATGTTATCCTCCAAAAAAAGGAAGCCAATCTGGTGGTCCTCTGCCATAAACAAACTCTACAACAGAAGAAAGAAACTGTTGCAAAAAAGAGTAAAATCCCATGACTGGAGGAACTCCCTGGTCAACCTCAGTAAGAAGCTGAGATCCCTCATAAAATCCTCCAAAACTAGTTATGAAAACAAAATTGCCACTGACTCTAAAGACAACCACAAAGCATTCTATAGCTATCAAAACAGAAACGCAAGCCAAAACTTAGAACCAAATAACGTGGCCAAGAAGCGACACCAGCGACACCAGCAGCTCGAAGTAATTCCTTTATTAAGTACAAACACCACCCTTGAAAACAAGCGCTTTCACTCGGTGTAGTACTGAGCTTTATCAAGTTATACAAATAGCCAAATGGTCTAGACTATATACTAGTACTAAAAACCACGTGATCAAATCAGTCAATTAACCTGTTAAGTTCATTTCAACGAATTTGTGTTTAGGACTCATCCACAAACAATAGAAACACATACTGAATGTTAACGTCATAAACACAACCATAATTGAGATAAAACATTCATTAAAAAATATATATAAGTTAAAATGTGTACATGTATAGTAAATATAGGTTATATGTAAATAGATAATATGAAAATGAAGAATAAAGATCTATTATATTCATCAAACCCAAAAAGAGTAAATGACAAAATAATGTTTAAACATAAGCAGTATTAAAACATTGAGTCTCGTGCTCAAACAGAACTAAACCTTTGTACTAATAATAAACTGAGTATGATTAAAATGTATGAGCAAATAAACAAAATGCTCACACTCAATATAAATAACCCCACATCCAGTGGGTATGTATAAAATCTAATCTGAAATGAAACACTACAATCGGGCCATCCTAAGCTTGAGGACACTACTGATGTTAATGTTGTCGTTGAGCCCAAGTGCCTTACCAGCATCTAGTCTCAATTGCCACAACAACTCATGGTATTCTAGTGTTGTCTCCCAGTCACCACCCCGGGCATTTGGTGTTACCTGTTCTAACATTCTAATTTGCATGTTAGGACAAAATAAGGAATGTTTAAAAAAAAAGCATTGGATTCTCTGGCTTTAGAGACATCGTAGAAATGTTCGTAGATCCTTTTTCTAAGGGGTCTCTCAGTCTTTCCCATATAAAAACTTGAACATACTGTACATAACCCTAGGTAAACAACCCCCTTAGATGAACAATTGAAGTAGCGACTAGCTTTGTAAAGATAATTTCTAGATGGAATAAATAGGATCGAATCATTATAAATGGCCGAACATTGTTTGCAGGCCCCACATTTAAAAGTGCCCGGTTTATAATTGTCCAATCCAAATTTAACTAAAGTTTTCTTTTCAAACCATTGCTTAAGATTACCATCCCTTTTTCTTACAAAGCTTGGATGTGGGTCAACAAAATTGTTCAGTTCATCGTGTAAAGTGAGTAACGGCCAGTGCTTCCTTATCACATTCTCATTTTCAAGAGAACCCAAAGAATAGGTGTATATAAAACAATTGTGTAAACTTAAATTTGGTTCTACTTTGTGCTCAGAAGTCTGGGGAAATCCTCTCCCCAGTAGAGGTGGATATTTAGTGTCCCTATTGAGTGTCACTTCTTCAGCCAGAGCAGTTACTAAAGACACTGGGTAACCTCTTTCTAAAAATAATCTCTTCAAAGTTTCTATTTCCTCCATATAGTCTATAGTAGTGCTACACATTCTAGAGGCCCGAATAAACTGACCTTTTATAATATCCCTCTTTTGAAAGAAGGGATGCCCACTTTCAAAGTGGAGATAGGAATTGGAAAAACTTGGTTTCCTAAAGAGCTTGGACTGAAACAGATTCTTAGAAGTATCTTTGTATAAAGTCACATCAGGGTAGTGCAGTTCGTTAAGGCTAATATTGTGTGTAAAAGATAAAAAAGAAGTAGTAGAATTTAAATATTTAAAAAACTCATGGAACTGCTCCAGCGAACCATTCCATAAAATACAAATGTCGTCCAAATATCTCTTGTAGTGGGTAATAAATTTAACCCATTCAGTTGAAAAAATGTAATTCTGTTCCCATCTGTGTAAAACTAGGTTGGCATAGAGTGAAGCACATGAGGCACCCATGGCAACCCCCTTCTTTTGTCTATAAAACTCTCCGTTGAAATAAATAAAATTATTTTCTAAAACAATTTCCATGAGTTCTGTTACCAAATTAGTAACTTTACTTCCCAGATGGGCCTCAGAACTCAGTACCTCATTAAACCATTCTACCCCAATACTATGGGGGATACTAGGGAATAGTTCCACTATATCTATTGTAATCATGAGTAGATTAAATTCATAAAATTCAGGCTGAATGCCTCTAAGAAAATCCCATGAGTCTTTACAAATCTTTGTTAGAGAGGAAACAAAATTTTTTGTAATAAAATCAATAAACTTACCGAGTGGTTCAGTGACACTACCGGCACCAGAAACAATGGGTCTAAATTTTAAGGGGTATACCCCTTTATGCGTTTTCAGAATTCCGAAAATGACAGGAATTCTAGGTTTAACTACATGCAAGTAGTTAAATAATTTCTCATTAATCACGCCCTGCAGTAGGTGGTCAGTAAGCAAAAAATTTATTTTGGATGTGGCAAGGTTGACTTCATTTCTTGAGACCACTTCATATTGTTCAGAGTCTTGTAACATCCTAAAAAGATGAGTGTCATAATCTGTACTGGACATAAGGACTACCCCACCACCCTTATCAGGTTTCATAACTCTGATCTTTTTGTCTTTAAGTTCATGAACCAAGAGAGCTTCATTTTCTTTCAAATTACTATGAAAATTATAGGCGTTCTGATGGTGTAGAACCCTAAAATCTCTCTCTACTAACTCCTTAAAAACTTTAATAGATGGATGGGTGGGGGGGTTAAATGTGCTCTTTCGGGTGAGTTCCTTCTTAGTTTGTACCTGCCCTTTGAAATGTATGTTTAAATTTAGCTGCCTTGTAAAAATTTTAAATCAACAAGGGCTTGGGTTAAATTAAAAAGGCGCAGGGGAACAAAATGAAAACCTCGGGTGAATAACCCAAATGTGCAATGATTCACCTCTAAATCTGTATAGTTATAAATGACAAAACTGTCATTCCTAACAATAGTGCAGTCTTCTATGATCTCATAACAAAATTCATCATAATTAGTGTTATGTGGAACTAATTGTGTCTGTTGTTCCAACCTTGTTGGTGGTATCTCTGCCCCCTCCCCCCTACTCTGTCTGGGGGTTGTTGAAAATCCTGATAAGAATTTTTCCTTTCTTTTTCTGCCAATCTTTCACTCCTACGTAATGGTGTAACAAATGTGTCAGAATGCTTATCAAATACAGTACTGTGGTTAACAAATTCATGCATCTGGTTATTAACTCTACGTGGTTTTCCAGGAACAGGGTATGAAACACCTTCTCTGTATTCTATCAAATCTCTCTCTAACTTATGCATTTTACGATTCAAAATCTTCACACAAAATTGATCTACTTCTTTAAAAACATTATCATAATTCATCTTAACAGATATAAAATTAGTGTCTTTAACCAAGGAATTGTTTAACAAAGTAAGCTCATTTAGCAAAATATTGGCTTTTGCCTCATACTCTGCAATCATTACTTTTAGAACCTCCAAGCCAGCATAATCAAAGATTTCACATAGTTTGTTGTAATATAGAGTTCCCTGTTGTACATTGTTAGGGAACTTAAAAAAGCGTAACCCGTTCGGTACACGCTTGACTGAAACACATTCTTTGAGATAATTTATCTCCAACTGGTTACTTTTAAAAGCGTAAAGTTTATCCCTTAAAATGTCAAAATCTTTCTCAATATTATTGGTAGTATTAGGTATAACAGTACCTTTGTTAAATATAAATTGGCGTTCAGTCCAACTGTTAAAATTGAAACTCTGTGATGGTAAATCCATAGAATCTGTTTGTAGTCCTGGTATATTCATATCCATTTTGTGACTAGTAGGCAAACCATGTGCTGAGTGACCCGGAAGGTCCAACGGTGAAGCCAGTACTCTTCCTGCTGTGATGTTTGGAGAACGCTTTTTCCTTTGCTCTAATGCTTGTTGTTGGTTAACAGGCAACGCTGAAGGCGTGTTAGCTTTTAATACGTTAAGAGAGTCAGTAAGTTGCGTAAGCGTAGCTAGTACCTGGTTAAATTCCAAGCGAGTAATCGGACCATCATCGGTAGGATTCCTCAGGACTTGAGGAGTATCCGCAAAATCCATAATGTCAGCTCCCTCGGCCATAAAACTTCACCAGGAAATCAAAACAGAAATGCAAGCCAAAACTTAGAACCAAAGAACGTGGCCAAGAAGCGACACCAGCGACACCAGCAGTTCGAAGTAATTCCTTTATTAAGTACAAACACCACCCTTGAAAACAAGCGCTTTCGCTCGGTGTAGTACCGAGCTTTATCAAGTTATACAAATAGCCAAATGGTCTAGATTATATACTAGTACTAAAAACCACGTGATCAAATCAGTCAATTAACCTGTTAAGTTCATTTCAACAAATTTGTGTTTAGGACTCATCCACAAACAATAGAAACACATAATGAATGTTAACATCATAAACACAACCATAATTGAGATAAAACATTCATTAAACAATATATATAAGTTAAAATGTGTACATGTATAGTAAATATAGGTTATATGTAAATAGATCATATGAAAATGAAGAATAAAGATCTATTATATTCATCAAACCCAAAAAGAGTAAATGACAAAATAATGTTTTTTTAAACATTCCTTATTTTGTCCTAACATGCAAATTAGATTCATGGTGTTAGAACAGGTAACACCAGATGCCCAGGGTGGTGACTGGGAGACAACATTAGAATACCGTGAGTTGTTGTGGCAATTGAGACTAGATGCTGGTAAGGCACCTGGGCTCAATGACAACATTAACATCAGTAGTGTCCTCAAGCTTAGGATGGCCTGATTGTAGTGTTTCATTTCAGATTAGATTTTATACATACCCACTGGATGTGGGGTTATTTATATTGAGTGTGAGCATTTTGTTTATTTGCTCATACATTTTAATCATACTCAGTTTATTATTAGTACAAAGGTTTAGTTCTGTTTGAGCATGAGACTCAATGTTTTAATACTGCTTATGTTTAAACATTATTTTGTCATTTACTCTTTTTGGGTTTGATGAATATAATAGATCTTTATTCTTCATTTTCGTATTATCTATTTACATATAACCTATATTTACTATACATGTACACATTTTAACTTATATATATTTTTTAATGAATGTTTTATCTCAATTATGGTTGTGTTTATGACGTTAACATTCAGTATGTGTTTCTATTGTTTGTGGATGAGTCCTAAACACAAATTCGTTGAAATGAACTTAACAGGTTAATTGACTGATTTGATCACATGGTTTTTAGTACTAGTATATAATCTAGACCATTTGGCTATTTGTATAACTTGATAAAGCTCGGTACTACACGGAGCAAAAGCGCTTGTTTTCAAGGGTGATGTTTGTACTTAATAAAGGAATTACTTCGAGCTGCTGGTCTCGCTGGTGTCGCTTCTTGGCCACGTTCTTTCATTCTATAGCTGTGTCAAAAATCTAAATGGGAACACTCAGATCTGCTCTGAGTTACAGCATAATGGCACTAAATATACAGAACCAACTGATATTTCCAGCATCCTAGCAGATAGGTTCAGTGCTAACTTTACCCCCCTCTCACCCCCTAGAGGGCCCATCTCTATACCGGAAGAATGCAAAGTTCCTATAATCACGGCTGCACAGGTAAAAAACACACTCTCCAAAGCCAAGAACACAGCATCCATGAGACCTGAAAATATCCCAGGCTGCGTTCTACCTGAACTACAGAATGAACTGGCACCCTACCTAAGTACCATGTTCAATCAAAACCTCACCTCAGGCTTTGTACCCACTGAATGGTTCACTGCGACAGTTATCCCACTCCACAAAGGGGAGCCACGATGGACCCCAGGAACTACCGCCCTATTAGCCTGACGAGCCTGGTCTGCAAGGCCATGGAACGTATCATCGTGGAACTCATAAACAAAGACATTGGTAATCTCCAGACTCTGGACCCTACTCAGTTTGGATTTGTAAAAGGCAGATCATGTCTCCTAACCCTGATTGACTTCTTTGAAGCAGTTACCAAAGCCATAGATGAGGGTAAAATGATTCACACAGCTTATCTAGATCTCGCCAAGGCTTTCAACACCATCCCCCACTCTGGAATTATAGATAAGCTCACTAAACTAGGTATAAATCCCTATGTCACAAGATGGGTTGCCAACTGGCTCACGGACAGAACCCACACTGTGAAAGTAGCGGATTCCAAATCCGACATCAGACCAGTGACAAGTGGAGTACCACAGGGTTCAGTCCTGGGTCCTCTCCTGTTTGGTATCTACTTCTCTGAAGTGCAGGCCAACACAGAAGGTCTTTATTAACAAAGTTTGCAGATGACTGCAAACTAGGAGCCATAATCGAAACTCCTAACGATGTGGACAAACTACAAAAGGGCCTCACTGAGACAGATACCTGGTGTCAAAGCCATGGCCTGAAGCTCAATGCCAAAAAGTGTATTGTCATCCCCTTTGGTAAAAACTCTGTACCCATGAACTACCACATAGCTGGTAGTCTACTTAATGCCGAAAATGTGATAAGAGACCTTGGGACACAGGTGGACAGTAGTCTCTCCTTTGATAATCACATCGCCACAGTGGTCAGGAAATCCTTCTATGTGGCTCATCTCATCACAAAAGGATTCTCATCCAGAAAAAAAGAGGTCATTGTTCCCCTCTACTCATCACTCATTAGACCCATTATAGAGTACAATGCCCCTTTTGGTATGTACCTCACAAGACATCTACAACAACTGGAAAGACCACAGAAATACCTCACAAAGAGGATTACTGGCCTCAAACAGATGCCCTATGCAGACCATCTCAAAAAACTACAGCTTTACTCCATCGCATATCGCCTACTCAGGGGCAATCTCTGCCTAACATACAAAGCTATGTCAAACCCAGAGCTGTTGGACATGCTCCACTTAAAGAAATCCCAATCCCTCCGAGCTACACGCTCTAGGGACCTTAACCTTGTCACCACAATAAACAGAACATGCTGGAGGGATAGATTCCTGTCCCAGAGACTTCCCATACTCTGGAACAGACTACCTATCTATGTCAAACAGAGCTCCTCATTAGCACTCTTCAAGAAAAATCTTGATGATTGGATGAGAAATGGGAAATTCACCCCGGGGATCACTTCTGTGGCTCTGCTTGACAGGGGCACAGGAAAAAAAATTTCTTGGGTGGTGAAAGCCAGGGTACATTTTTTGGCTAGGCTTGTATGGGCCCTAGGGCCGATAGCCTAGTACCTACCTATGAACCTATGAACCTATAAAATAAAACAAACAGCACTCAGCTCAAACCACTTCTCCTTGCACTGCAGTTCTAATTATAATTTATATTGAGCTTTATAAAGTTGTCAAGTAACATGCTGAAAGTAGCAATCTCTGTGATACCCCCACATGTAAAAATGTTTCTTAACCAAAAAAGACCTGCTGCCTGACAACAACTATCTACTTGTTTCATGGGGAAAACCTGATCAAAGTAAAAAATGAACAGTGAACAAGAAACAAGCTCAAGATAAATTGCTGAAAGGATTACTGCACAAGTTATGGACCACACATGATAGACTGGCATTCTGTTTAGATTATGGGTAAAGCCTGTAAAGATAACTGCAAGTCTCCAACAAATGTAATGAGCTTCTGAAAATACTGTAATCCTGCCCTTTATTTCAAATGCTGTCATATGCATTTTAGTACCTAAGGCTTATACGTTATCTAGTTATGTAAATATTCTCTGCATGGCAACAATGAAAATGCTTTCAATGTTGGTAATTCTTTAACAGTATGCTTATTAAAGTTTACTTGCATCTTACAATCTCTGACAAGCTTACCTGATGGTCAATAAAGCATTGCTACTTTAATACAGAGCAACAGGGCACTGTAACAGCATGCATTTTTTGAATAATAAGAAGCATAAATCAACAGTATAAAAATATGACAGAAAACCAGAACATTCTGCAAAATCAAGGACAGATGAAAAGCCACGGTCGTACTTGTGGTCTACCTTGGATGGAGGAATACCCTGCACAATTACACTGCATAGCTGCTCCTTGCCTTGCTTGGACACATCCAGAGCCACTACAATGGGGACTGGGGTGCAACAAGTAGGTCACAGTTTGAAATGTCTCTGGCTGACAGTGATGGCTCTGACACTCATACCTCTCAACCTCAGAGCAAGAAATCTGGACAAAGCCATACACAGAAGTGGGACACAGGCCCAAAAATAAAGACAATGTTTAAATATTGCTCTTATAAACTTAGAAAGATAATAGAATAGTAGTAGTTCTTGCATTAGTATGAATTTTGGAAGGTATGAAATCTGAAACTCAAATGTCTGCCATTATTTTCTAACTTCAGTCTTTAATGATTTGCTACTAATTTGCCAGAAAACCACAATTTTATGAAAAACAGACAAAAAATGTTATGCAAAAATATAAAATTGCCACACAATATAGCTGGGAACCTGTCAAAGAAGAGACACCTTTTTAAAATTAGTACTGTTAACTTGAGCAGCTGACAAAATAAGATCATCTATATGCATTTCTGAAATAAAAGTAATCTATAACTCTGATCATTACAGTTATTTATAATTGTAAACCCTCCACATTTTCTTCCAAAATTGCCATTTTGCAGAGGGATTATTAGGGGGAGAGCAACATTTTGAGCCAAAATTGGGGACAGTTGAGAGATTTGGATATTCCTAATTGTATAAAGTGATTTATTTGCACGTACCTCTCAACCTCTTAATACAGGAAATCTGGACAAGGCCAAATATATTGGGGGAACTTGAAAACAGTATTAAAAATTGCTCTTGTATAAACTTAAGACAGTTGATAGAATAACAGGTCTTGCTTTAGCATGCATTTTTCTGAAGGTTATGACGTCTGAAACTTCATGTCTGTTATTATTTAGTGACTTCATTCCTAAATGATTTGGCAGAAAACCACAGATTTTATGAGGAGCAAACCAAAAATAAGAAGCAAAAATCTATTCATTCTGCAAAATTCTGGACAGTTGAGAGGTATAGTTCAGCCGGGGCTGTCTGAGTTTGCTGCCCTTCCCCCCTCACAAAATCATGGTCAAATGGAGCGTCCCCCCTGCAGTCATTCCAATGTTCCATTCCTTGCTTATTTCACCCCATTTGCTATAAACACTGTAATGTGCATACTGCTTTACTTCTGTGATGATATGGATTTCATTTGAAAGTTTTATTTTATATTTTACAGCATAAACCCTAACAGATATCTGCTAAACAAAGCAATGCAGTCTCACAATGAAAATAAGCTTAGCATTAAAACTTCTCTGCCCTTGAAACTCACATTCATTGAAACAGCATTGAAACTGAAATTCAAAGTAAATACATTTTGTTAGTGGCAGATAAATAGGAAAAAAGAAAGAAGCCGTACACTGGTGAAGCAAACAAACCACAAAGAACCAGTGTATCGAGGTAGCAGTACACCAATAAATATCCAAACGAATCGAAAGGCTTTATTGTAAAAGGCAATAACGAAGGCAAAATCCAATATAACAAACGTTTTCGTCCACACTGAGACTTCTTCAGATACAATAAAAGCATGATTTCTAAAGGGTTTTATACAGAACTGCGTCTTCAATCATTCAATTAAATTTCATTAATAGGTCTGTTTAAAGAAACAAAAACCCTGATAAATTGTGTATGAAAGTGCTGAAAAGGCTGTATCTTCATATACAAAACCCCAGGACATTGAGCAAACTTAATGGATGCATATATCCATAAATGTTATAATATTGAAAACCACAAGATATAAAATATAAAATACAAATTGTTGCATGTACTCTAAATCTGTTAGACTTCACTAAAAATGTAAATGTTAAAAAGTGTGTCATATAAAAAACTTTTACTAAGATCTATTTAAATACTACAGGCTTTTAGTTTTAAAAAAGGTTTAATAGATGTGTATTCATTTAAGCCTGGTTCTCTGTAGGATTCCAATAGAATCTGCCAGTAAGTCTCTCTGTGCTCTAGTCTAATTTCCCAAGGTCCACCCCTGTGATCCTTGGCTACTGTTTCCAAAACAAAAAAACTGAAATTTAGCTGTAGTGCATGTAACAAGATGTTTATAAAGAGCATTCTTGGTATTGTGTTTTTGCATCTCATATGTATACTCGTAAATCCTTCTTTTCAGTGTACATTCTGTTTTGCCCACATAGAAAGCAGGGCATACCAAACAAATAGTCAAATAGACCACCCCATGACTGTTGCAATTAGAAAACCTGGTGGACCTAATGGGTATATTTCTAGCTGCAAGAAAGAGTTCTTCCTTGTGCACCATATACTGACATTGTGTGCAAGAACCGCATCTATAGGTGCCTGGACATTTGTTGGAGTTATTGTGTGACTGAGAATGTAGTTCCAACAAGTTTTTTATGTTTCTACCCCTTTTGAATACTGTCCTCACATTCGTATTACTAAGATGTTCCAGGTCTGTAATTTCTGTAAAGTTGTCCCATTCCGTTTTTATGATATTTCTAATGGTTCCTGAGTTAGCACTGTACTCAGTTATGAAGGCTTTGTTGAAGTCAAATTTAGGTTCAGTGATGTCATTGGTACTAGACGTGTCCCCTGAACCCAAAATAGGCCTATACCTTCCATTTCTGCCTGTATCGACTTCATCCCTAACATGACAAATAAAGTCATGTGGGTAGCCCCTTTCTTGAAACATCTGAAATAATTTGTGACATTCTGTTTTGTAGTCATCTTCCTCAGATGTCATACGGGATATTCTGACTAGTTGTCCCTTAACTATGCCTCTCTTTTGATATAATGGATGACTACTATTGAAATGAATGTAACTGTTAGAGAAGGTGGGCTTCCTGTAGATATTAGATCTAAATTTACCTGATTCTATACTAAGTAGAACATCTAGGTATTCCACCTTTCCTTCCTGTATTTGATGGGTAAAAGTCAAAAAAGAGGTAGTGGAAGCCAGATAATCCATAAAAAGTTTGATAGTATGATCAGGACCTGTCCAAAAAATGCAGATGTCATCCAAGAATCTAAAGTATGCCACCCAGTTATCCTTGAAGTCACAGTTGAATACATATTTATGTTCCCAGACTGATAAAATAATATCAGCATATGTAGAGGCACAATTGGCCCCCATAGCAACCCCAGTGGTCTGTTTGTAATATTCTCCTGAAAAATATAGGAAATTGTTTTTTAAAACTAGTTCCATAAGTTCCAGGATCAAAAAGACTTAGTTTGCATTAGCCTTGGGACAAGATGTTAAAGCTTCTTCCAACCATGTTAGTCCAATGTCGTGTGGTATAACAGAAAACAAGTCCACGACATCAATAGTTAGGAATTTTAAATTGGGAATTAGTAATTCAGGTGTGACTTTTTTTAGAAATTCACAAGAATCTTTTAATAGATGATTGGCTTTGGGCCAAAGCTTCTTGAACTTCCAATCGAGGAATTTAGAAAGGGGCGAAATCTTGGAACCCTGTGCTGTTACTATGGGTCTCAGAGGGGGGTCATGTACATCCTTGTGCACCTTAGGCACTCTGAATATGGTGGGTACTCTAGGATAAGAGTTGTCCAAGTATGTATAAGTACTGTAATCAATAACATTTTGGTCAAAAAGGTCTTTGAGAGCTAAATTAATTTTCATGTTGGCTATATTGATTTTGTTAATGGACACGACTGAATATCGATTATCATTGTTCAGAAGTGTGAGCATTTTGCCATCATATATAATCTTGTCCATGATGACCGTTCTGCCCCCCCTTGTCTGGTTCCATTACCCTAATGTTAGGGTTATGCCCCAGTTCATATAACAAAGCACTCTCAGATGTAGTCATATTAGCCCGGTATCCACTGTTTCTATGATGATTCCTAATTTTCAATTCCAATCTATCTTCTAAGTTTCTAAGTTGTGGATGTAGGGGTGGGTTGTATGTACTGGGCCTCCGAAGGGAGTGAGATTGTTCAGAACACCCTGTCCCTAACAGATTCTCAAGATTAAGCTTTCTAATGAAAAGTTTTAGCTCCAAAATAACACTAGTAATGTTGCTGTTTCTCTTAGGTATATATTTGAACCCTTTAGTAAAAAGTTCAAAAAAGATATCTGTAATGACCAAATTGCTATAATTTTATATGGAGTATCCATCTCTAATGAGTACCTGGCAGTGTTCATCACTATAGATTAATTGTATTCCTGTAGTTCTTGTTGCCAGGATTGATGTTGATTCAGGTGCAGGTTCCAGTTGTGACCCACCCTCCCCCTTCCCCTCCCTCTGTGAGGATAATGTGCCGGCAAAAAATGGTCATCATTGTTAGAATTACGCTGATTGCGAATTCGTTCAGATCTCCTAGGCAAAAATTCTGTTTCATGTTCGCTTCCCCTATCTGTTTCGGACCTTTTTGACCAAAATGTTATTGATTACAGTACTTATACATACTTGGACAACTCTTATCATAGAGTACCCACCATATTCAGAGTGCCTAAGGTGCACAAGGATGTACATGACCCCCCTCTGAGACCCATAGTAGCAGCACAGGGTTCCAAGATTTCGCCCCTTTCTAAATTCCTCGATTGGAAGTCCAAGAAGCTTTGGCCCAAAGCCAATCATCTATTAAAAGATTCTTGGGAATTTCTGAAAAAAGTCACACCTGAATTACTAGTTCCCAATTTAAAATTCCTAACTATTGATGTTGTGGACTTGTTTTCTGTTATACCACACGACATTGGACTAACATGGTTGGAAGAAGCTTTAACATCTTGTCCCAAGGATAATGCAAACAAAGTCTTTTTGATCCTGGAACTTATGGAACTAGTTTTAAAAAACAATTTCCTATATTTTTCAGGAGAATATTACAAACAGACCACTGGGGTTGCTATGGGGGCCAATTGTGCCTCTACATATGCTGATATTATTTTATCAGTCTGGGAACATAAATATGTATTCAACTGTAACTTCAAGGATAACTGGGTGGCATACTTTAGATTCTTGGATGACATCTGCATTTTCTGAACAGGTCCTGATCATACTATCAAACTTTTTATGGATTATCTGGCTTCCACTACCTCTTTTTTGACTTTTACCCATCAAATACAGGAAGGAAAGGTGGAATACCTAGATGTTCTACTTAGTATAGAATCAGGTAAATTTAGATCTAATATCTACAGGAAGCCCACCTTCTCTAACAGTTACATTCATTTCAATAGTAGTCATCCATTATATCAAAAGAGAGGCATAGTTAAGGGACAACTAGTCAGAATATCCCATATGACATCTGAGGAAGATGACTACAAGACAGAATGTCACAAATTATTTCAGATGTTTCAAGAAAGGGGCTACCCACATGACTTTATTTGTCATGTTAGGGATGAAGTCGATATAGGCAGAAATGGAAGGTATAGGCCTATTTTGGGTTCAGGGGACACGTCTAGTACCAATGACATCACTGAACCTAAATTTGACTTCAACAAAGCCTTCATAACTGAGTACAGTGCTAACTCAGGAACCATTAGAAATATCATAAAAACGGAATGGGACAACTTTACAGAAATTACAGACCTGGAACATCTTAGTAATACGAATGTGAGGACAGTATTCAAAAGGGGTAGAAACATAAAAAACTTGTTGGAACTACATTCTCAGTCACACAATAACTCTAACAAATGTCCAGGCACTTATAGATGCGGTTCTTGCACACAATGTCAGTATATGGTGCACAAGGAAGAACTCTTTCTTGCAGCTAGAAATATACCCATTAGGTCCACCAGGTTTTCTAATTGCAACAGTCATGGGGTGGTCTATTCGGCTATTTGTTTGGTATGCCCTGCTTTCTACGTGGGCAAAACAGAACGTACACTGAAAAGAAGGATTTACGAGCATACATATGAGATGCAAAAACACAATACCAAGAATGCTCTTTATAAACATCTTGTTACATGCACTACAGCTAAATTTCAGTTTTTTGTTTTGGAAACAGTAGCCAAGGATCACAGGGGTGGACCTTGGGAAATTAGACTAGAGCACAGAGAGACTTACTGGCAGATTCTATTGGAATCCTACAGAGAACCAGGCTTAAATGAATACACATCTATTAAACCTTTTTTAAAACTAAAAGCCTGTAGTATTTAAATAGATCTTAGAAAAAGTTTTTTATATGACACACTTTTTAACATTTACATTTTTAGTGAAGTCTAACAGATTTAGAGTACATGCAACAATTTATATTTTATATTTTATATCTTGTGGTTTTCAATATTATAACATTTATGGATATATGCATCCATTAAGTTTGCTCAATGTCCTGGGGTTTTGTATATGAAGATATAGCCTTTTCAGCACTTTCATACACAATTTATCAGGGTTTTTGTTTCTTTAAACAGACCTATTAATGAAATTTAATTGAATGATTGAAGACGCAGTTCTGTATAAAACCCTTTAGAAATCATGCTTTTATTGTATCTGAAGAAGTCTCAGTGTGGACGAAAATGTTTGTTATATTGGATTTTGCCTTCGTTATTGCCTTTTACAATAAAGCCTTTCGATTTGTTTGGATATTTATTGGTGTACTGCTACCTCGATACACTGGTTCTTTGTGGTTAGTGGCAGATAAAGATTAATTCTGGGCTGTTTTCAAATCATAGGCCCCTTGAACACGAAACATACACATGCTCTTTGATACACCTTCCTTACTGTATTAAATCATATTCCTTGTACAATACAGTACAGTTGAACTGCCCAATTCAGAACATTTCCATCATAGAAGTCGACTCAAACTTCAAACAGTCCACCAGTATCAGTAAATATGCACGATCTCTGAAGAAGTAAAAGCCATCTAAATAATTCCACATTAAAGAAATCTGTTAACTAATGAAGAGGTTACTGCTAGAAAACAACTTTATATGTCATTGTTTTATTTACAAATAAAGTGCCTGTTGCCCTTGAGGAATAAATTGCTTATGTTGCATTAAAAAAATTATAATGCTAGTAATATTGCAATAGGGAATGGATGGCAAACTGATAGCAGGTTCATAGTTACTAGGTATCTTCACCAAAGAGGACTGCGGCATCCATCCCCTTTACAACAGAGTACAGTATCAGTAATGGATCTACCTACTGTGGGAGTAGAACCCACAGCCTTCTGCATCAAAAGCAAGTACACTACTTGTTGTGCTATTTACAATGCAAGCAGACTTGGCATAAGCAGCACTAAACTTTTGTTCCCCTGCAGCTCTCAGCTCCTTGTAAAATCGACTCGACACTCAGCTATATCTCTGAACTTTTTAGCACAAGAAATCTGGACAAAGCCAAAATTCATTTAGGGGGGGGGGTAAAAGCCTAAAAACCAGGGACACATTTTAAACATTGCTTGTATAATGTTGGAAAGTTGCTAGAATAAAATGCTATGTTACCACCATACATTTTGCTGCCAAGTATTGAACCCAGGTCCCTGTGCAAAACAGCCAGAGCAACATACCACTATGCCAAATCATATATTTTTATGAAATAAAGGAACACTGAAACTTAAATGGCTACCATTTAGTGAATTCAGTTCTCACCATAGCTGTCAACATCTTAGCACAAAACACCTGAACAAAGCCAATAATGGGGGAATACAGCCCCCAAACATATTCAGTGAGTTCAGTTATCAACATAGCTCTCAACTTGGCACAATAAACCTGGACAAAGCCAATAATGGGGGAATACAGTCCAAAAAATAGGGACAAATATCCACTGAGGACACCAGAGCAAACCCACACAAACACAGGGAAGACATGCAGACTCCACCCCAGCCAAGAATCAAACCAGACAGCCCATAGCTATCAGGCAACACTGCTGCCACTGCACTACTGTCTGTTTTAAGTAACAAAAATACAGAAACCACAGATTTTATGAGGAACAGACCAAATATGAGGCAAAAATCTGCAAATGTTTTAGAAATGGTGGTGGTAGGGAATTCAGGCTCTTGTCACTTGGGCCCAAGATACAGGGTTCACGCCTTATTCTCTACCCACCACCATGAAGCAACTGGGGCATTACACACACACACACACACACACACACACACACACACACACACACACACACACACACACACACACACACACACACACACACACACCACCTACCTGTCTCCAGAACGGCCATAAATGTGATCCTGTTTCCCCGATTGGTCCTCCATAAGGCGATCCTGTACTCTGCAGCTGTTTTTCCCGGTCGATCCTCCATACTGGCCCATGCAAATGCAATCCTGTCCTCCATACTAGCCTGCGCATGCTGTGGTCTCAGTCTCCCGTGAGATGTGAGGAGGCTGGAGCCTCCCTGCTATTTGTCCAGCCTGCAGGCGATGCAGTCTGGTGACCTTCCGGTTTGTGCGGTCATCACAGCACAGATCTCTGGGTTGGAAGGGTGGAGTTAACTCCCTTCCCTATCCAGACTGCCTAACTGAGCAGTCTGGAGCTCAGGAATGCCTGAGCATGCGTGCTTGGAGTTCTGGTCTGCCTAACACAGCAGCCAGAAACTAAGCAGGCATGCACAGAGTCCGAGATTTTTTTTTATTTTTATATGTTCTACGGTGGATGGCGGGGGGACTGGGAACTTTATTTTATGCACAGGTGGGGGACCCATTTTACAGGTGGAAGGGCTGCAGTCCTGCAGTCCTATAGCATAAGCTGCCCCTGGATGATTGGGGAGAGATGGACGAAGGCTGCCAGCCTAGTCAAATAGAATTTGATATATAATTCTGGCATTTGCAAATAAATGTAAAATACAGGCTTATTTTTTTAAATGAAAGAAAAACACTGTAAAATGTGAACTTCAAGATTGTTACAACATTGCCCCCTTGCAGTAAAGAAAAACTAAGTCAAGCCTTTCAAATTTGTCTTTTGAAATTGAAATGATTTTATGACATTCTTTGATCTTTAAAGTTGGTTTTGGTCAGGCTGGCTGAAGACATTCTGCCTATTGTGTTAACTAAGGAATAATTGCTAGAGTGTATATGTGAAATGCCTTTTAGTGTTGTATTCTCCTGTGCAGGTGTTAGCTTGCTAAATAATGCAGATGTCCTTCGTGGTTCACTGTTGCAGTCATCACTGTAGGGTTCTTCCTGCCAGCAGCCCCCGATCGGCCAGAATCCCAAAGTCTGGATCGGGCGCCAGCTGAGGTCGCATTTATCCTGACGTCAATGCGCCAGAAGGTATAAAGACCTCAGCTGATGTCATTTCCCCAGTCTTTCTTGCCGCACGGTGCCCTTTGCAGTTCTATGATGCCGGTCAGCTTGTTCCTGTTTGTTTTTGGATCTAACCCCAGGATTTTTGTTTTTTACAGATAAGTACCCCATTGGGGAGGTCTTTTTCTTGCTCCAGTCAGATGTCAGAAAAAGTTAATAATTGTATTTCTTGTGGGAAGCAAATACCTCATAGGGAGTTTCACTCTTACTGTATTCCCTGCCTGGGTCCTGACCACGATGTTGCTAATTGTGTGTTTTGTGCTAGATTTAATCAGCGTACTATTAGGCACAGATATAACTTTGCCTTTTACTATTTTGGAAAAAGGTTTAATTATAACATGTCTTCAGATTCTTTTCCAGCTTCTGGGGTGTATAAGAGGTGCAGGGATGCAGACAGGCCTCTGAGGTCCACAGCAAAGGATGTTACTCAGTTATTGCCAGTTGCTGGTTCGTCAGTCGTCAGTGAGGCGCCTTTGCAGCCCCTGTCGTCCACCTCTTTTGAACCAATTGCCTGTACCAACTCCGGTGTGGAGCTAATGGGGGTCTTCAGAATTGCCAGGGACTGGACCTTCAGATACTGCTCCCTCAGTTGGGTCCGGAGCCTGTAGGCAGGTGCCGGCTTCTGAGGGAGTTCTCAGGCCTTCACAGCTTCCTGTAAATGTGGATTCGGGTTTACATGCTAAATCAAAATTTAAGGCTCCAGCTAAAGTGAAGTGGCTAGCACAGGCACCTTTTCATCAGGGTCCTAGGCCTCTGAGGCAGATGCTTAGGATGGCTGAAGATCTCTTAACTATGATCAGGGGTTCTCATCCCCCTCCTGACAAGAAGCCTAGATTACAGTCCGATTATGATTCTTCAGACCAAATTTCTGTTTCTTCTGCTTCCTCCCTTGAGAGGATTATTCTTTTCCTCTTTATGAGGATTCTGATGCTGAAGATTCCTTTCCTTCTGCCTTTCCTCCTGAGGATTATTCTTTTGGTGAAACTTTGCATGATATGAGGGTGCATTTTCACTGGGAAGGGCAGGAATTCTCTGAATCCAAGAAAAGGCTTATGGATTTTCTTCTTCTCCCACAGCATAAGCCTCTGGCTATTCCCCCTGTATTGGACATTGTTGATGATGTTTTTTCAGAAGCTTCACTCTCTCCTGATTATTTTCCCCTTACTTCGGCCAAACCGGATAGGTATTATAGGGTTCCAGATTCTCATAAATTTCTTTTTAAAAATCTTTTGTCTGATCCAGAAACAATTTCTCAGGGTCCTAAGGGTGTTAAAGTGGCCTCTGCTAAAAATCCTATTCCCTTTGACCGAGAGTCCAGGGCTTTGGAGAGATGGGGTAAAAAGGTTTATACTTCTGTTACATTGTCTATTAGGGCTTTGAACTGTCAATTTCATATGCTGAAGTATCAGCAATACCTTTTGTCTGTATTTCAACAAAAGATGTCAGCTGTGTCTATTGGTGCGGATAATCAGGAGTTACAGGATTTATTGCATGCTATTGAACAAGTGGGTAAACATACCCTGCATTGTGGTTTTGATTCTTTGGAAGCTTCTTGTAGGGCTGCAACAACTGGTGCTGTTATTAGATGACATGCTTGATTAAGGGATCAAAGCTTGCCGGATCAGATTAAAGCCAAACTTTTGGATGCCCCTTTGCAGCACGATGTTCTGTATGGATCCAAAGCTGAAGAGGTATTGAAGAAAATGGAAGACAAAGCCAAATCTATGCAGACGGTTAAGGATTTTCTACAGGTGCAACCTCCTAGATTTAGCAGACACTGGCCAACTAAACCTTGGTCCTTTCCGGGCTTGGACAGGTCTCAGAGAGGCAGATTCAGGCATTCCAGAGGTAGGGGACAGTCACAGTCCCATTTTAGGAATAGGCAGTGGAGTGCCCCCTCTCCCAAGGGAGGTGATGATAAGTCTCAACCCTACTGCAAACAGTCTTTATGACTCTCCCTTTCTGGTTCCAGGGGCTCCTCTCCTGGAAGCTCCTTTGGGGGGAAGGATTTCTCTTTTTTATCAAAATTGGAAAAACATAACCCGGGACAAATGGGTTCTGGACATAGTCTCAAGAGGTTACAGATTTCATTTTCACACCTTGCCAAAACCGAACAGTTGGCCAGACCTGCCAAATCATCAGTGGGCAGAGGCACAACGGCAGGTTCAGTCCCTCCTGGCTATGAGGGCCATAGAATTGGTGCCAAATTTAGAAATAGGGCAAGGCTTTTATTGCAGACTTTTCCTGGTTCCCAGGAAGGAAAATTCGTGGAGACCAATCCTGGACCTCTCTGTACTAAAAATCTTCATAGATATACCAAAATTCAAGATGCTCACTCTGCAGCAGCTGCTGCCTATGTTGAGCAAGAATGCTTGGATGGTGACTTTGGACTTAAAAGAAGCTTACCTGCATATTCCTATAAGGCAAGAATGCAGAAGGTATCTGCATTTCAAAGCGGGCTCAAAACATTACCAGTTCTCTGTGCTGCCCTTTGGCTTATCTACTGCACCCAGGGTCTTTACGAAGTGCCTGGCACCAGTAATGGCATTTTGCAGACAGAAGGGGATTCAAATTTACCCTTATCTGGACGACTGTCTTCTTCAAGTGGACGACAAAGACACTCTACTTCGGCATCTAGCCTTTGTGCAGCATCTTCTTCAGTGCATCGGTTTCACAGTGAATCTAAAGAAATCAAACCTGGTACCCACACAACAGCTTACTTTCCTGGGTGCTCTTCTGAGTACTTCGACCAGATGGCTTCCTTGACACCAGACAGAAAAGTGCAACTGGCTTCTTTTTTCCTACACCTGGCTTCAATGAAACAGCTGACTGCAAGAAAAATTCTGCAGGCTTTGGGTTACATGGCCTCCTGCATTCTGCTAATACCATATGCAAGGCTGCATATGAGGAAACTGCAGTGGTACCTCAAGAGTGTCTGGTCTCAGCATTACCACAGTTTGGAAACAGTGGTCACGATTTTGCCTTGTCTCCAGCGAGAGTTTCTTTGGTGGGCCGAAGCCTGTCTACAGAACAAGGGGAAGCCTTTTTGTTCTCTGCCGACCAACCAAGTTCTGACAACGGATGCTTCAGATTATGCACGGGGAGCCCACATGCATGGGAGATGTCTTCAGGGTGTTTGGACGAAGGAGAAAATGCACCTGCACATAAATTTGAAGGAGATGCTAGCTCTAAAGAATGCCCTGATTGCCTTCAGGGACCTTCTTCTGCCAGGACAATTGTTGATATGGACAGACAACACTATAGTGATGTGGTACATCAACAAGCAGGGGGGGGCTCTCACTCTTACCCCCTGTGCAGATTAGTCATGAATTTCTGGTACACTGCTCTGACCTGCAGTGTCGACTTACAGGTACAATTCCTGCCAGGAAAAGACAACACTCTGGCAGATGCATTGAGCAGACACATTTCAGATCCACACGAATGGATGCTGGAAGTTCGGATATTCAGGATAATTATAAAGGCTTGGGGATGTAGATCTCTTTGCATCCCCTCAGAATCATCAACTTTCAACATTCTGCACAAGGACCTACCACAAACTAGCATGGAAAGTGGATGCCCTCTCATTCAGTTGGAAACACCTGTCAGTATATGCTTTTCCTCCTTTTCCTCTTCTACCTTGGGTACTTCTGAAGATAAAACAGGACAGACCGCACATGATTCTACTGGCTCCCAATTGGCCTCGGCAATTCTGGTATTCCACTCTGATGAACTTGGTTCAGGAGCCTCCCTGGATTCTGCCTCAAATCCCTCATCTACTGTCTCAATGGGACGGCCGGATACTGCACAGTCATGTCGAGACTCTGCATCTAGCTGCCTGGTGGATCCAGGGTCTGTAAACACCTCTGCCCTTTCCAAACAGGTATTGGATGTAATCCTTGAAGCTAGATGGCCCAGCACTAGAAAATCTTATGCGGGAAAATGGAAAAGATTTTGCTCCTGGAGTCATGTCCAGGGTGGTGATTCTTCTGTTCTGAACATTCCTCTGATTTTACAGTATCTGACAGAGTTATTACATACGGGCCTATCTTTTTTGTCTGTTAAGCTTCATGCTTCTGCTATTTTTGCACATTATGATACGCATCCTCTGATTTTTTTCTCATCCATTATTTAAACAATTTCTTAGAGGGGCTAAGAATATTCGGCCCCCTATAAGGGCTCCTGTTCCCACTTGGGATCTTAACTATGTTTTGAAGAAATTAACTTTGTCTCCTTTTGAACCTGCAGCTTCCACGGATTTAAAATTTTTGTCTTGGAAAACTGCTTTTCTTTTAGCTATTACCTCTGCTAGAAGAACTTCGGAATTGCAAGCACTCATGGCTGTGGAACCCTTCCTTATTTTTCATCAGGACAGGGTATCTCTACGGACTATTCCCACATTTATGTCCAAGGTGGTTTTGGCAGTGGCCTTGAATCAGTCTATTCATTTGCCTACCTTTTATCCTAATCCTCAAAGTGAGGAAGAAAGTCTTTTGCACTCTTTGGACGTGCACAGACAGCTTAGTTTTTACCTGGACAGGACCATGATATTCCGGAAATCTGATCAGTTGTTTGTCACTTATGCTCCTACTGTTCAGGGGAAAGCAATCACTAAGCAAACCATTTCCAAGTGGATTGCCCATTGCATCAAGTTCTGTTACTCTTATCATGGCAATCCGGTTCCTGTTAATGTTAGGACTCATTCTACCCGGGCTACTGCTACTTCAGCAGCTTTTCTTTGTGGGGTTCCTACCAAGGATATTTTGGAAGCTGCTACTTGGAGTTCTGCACATACTTTTTCTAAGCATTACAACCTCCCTCTCTATTCTAAATCCAGGGCAGGTTTTGCTTCTGCAGGTTTGCAAGGTTTTGTGACCGCTCCCTCTGTTTCTCCTCCAGCCACCCTTTCTTAGCTTTGGGACTCAACCCTACAGTGATGATTGCAACAGTGAACCACGAAGGACATAGTACAGTTGTGTACTCTTACCATAAATCTAGATGTTCGAGTGTGTTCACTGTTGCAGTCCGGGTTACCCTCCCTCCTATCCCCTCTTTTGTTTTTTCCTTGAGTATTGTCTGTTATGAGGTATTTTGGCTGCTGAGGTTTTGGGCATGGTTTCTTTTTTAGCCTTTTCTTTCTGGCACCTGACATCTGGGGCAAGAAAAACTGGGGAAATGGTGTCAGCTGAGGTCTTTATACCTTCTGGCACATTGACGTCAGGATAAATGCAACCTCAGCAGGCATCCGATCCAGACTTTGGGATTCTGGCCGATCGGGGGCTGCTGCTGGCAGGAAGAACCCTACAATGATGACTGCAACAGTGAACACACTCGAACATCTACATTTATGGTAAGAGTACACAACTGTACTTTTCTATTAGCCTGGGAACTCCAGGTTAAGTGTCAAAGAAATGGTGTAATAGAAACTAACTCAGAATGATGTAATCTGGGGAGGACCCAGAGACATGTTTGTTATTGATGTTTTTTAAACTGTGTCTCAGAGAGACACTGGAAAAGGGCATTTTGATTTTGATATCCAACTTACCAGCACTCTGCTTATGCTCACATGTAAGTTTTTAGCACTGTGATTTCTTGTAGGAATAGTTAAAGCTAGTAAAGATTAATTAGCTATTTTTCTTTGAAATCAGACCTGTCCTACTGTATTATTTTAAGTTTCTGTGTGATCTCTGAACTCTTTGATATCTCTGTGGTGCAGTAGTTTTGTCTTGTGTTTTAATTATTTATTATTAAATATTTTTTAAACCTTCTACCTGTGGCTGCTTTGTATAGAAATAAGCTCTAGAATGCATTGCATATTTATAGAGGTTATTGTAATAGGCCACTCTAAAGTAAGCCTTGACTGTTAGTCATACTCCCATTGGATATTAATATTGCACAGTAAAGGCAGGAGTCAGAGCTGGATTTGCAGAGTTAAAGATGTTAAGATTTGCACTCAGTGTGACTAGGATGGATAGGATTAGGAATCAGTATATTAGAGGGTCAGCTCATGTTGGACAGTTTGGAGACAAAGCAAGAGAGACAAGATTGCATTGGTTTGGACATGTGCTGAGGAGGGATGATGGGTATATTGGGAAAAAAGATGCTAAGGATTGAGCTGCCAGGTAAGAGGAAAAGAGGAAGGTCTAAGATAAGGTTTATGGACATGGTGAGAGGGGACATGCAGGCGGTTGGTGTGACAGAGCAAGATGCAGAGGATAGGAAGAAATGGAAAGAGATGATCCGCTGTGGCGACCCCTAACGGGAAAAGCCGAAAGATGATGATGATGAATAATTGGACACCCTTTTAAGGGTCTTTTAGTAGCTGATATTATTAACTGGGTGGTGGCAGTAATTACTACCCTATAGTCTGGGTAAAGGGGCACAGTTGGAGAATCTGTGTCAGCCTTTCCCAGTAGTGTCTGTGAAGTTGTATAAATACTTATCTCAAAGTGTGTGTGTGTTGTGTCAGCTACTTGGCAGGGACACGAAGCACTGGTTGGACAGAGAGGGTACTGGAGGTTCTAGCTTGCCCAGTTAGGCTGTGACCTGAACCCTATAGCTGTGCCATTGGGGAGTCTTATTGGGGACCTGGTGAGCAAGGGAGCAGCCAGCCCCAGACTTGACTGTGATCTCTGGGTGCACTTAAGGGAAATTGTACTTTACTGTGTGTATTAGTTATCCTTTCCTCTTCTCTGAGATGATCTCCCTGGTGTTAGTGGTGAGGATTGAGGCTCCTTGATTGCTGGGCCAGGGCACAGTCATCACAGCCAGCAACCAATTTTAAAAGTTGATTGTAGGCAACTTATTTTTGACAAGGATTTGGTCAAAATGATTTAAAGATAAATCGATGAAAAGCTGGTAAAAAGCTAGGCTTTTCTGTTACTATTGCCTTCATAAGGTTTAACATTTCATTTCATTTGACTAAACTTAAATCATGTTTATCTCTCACACCAATAATGCAAACATATCCAGTAAAATTATACCTCTATGTTTCTAAGAAACAGAAAACAAATTCACAGTGTCACCATTATGATATACCACCTATTTACTTTAATCGTAAACATGCTTATCCCAGTTAACTGGCAATCCAATGTGAGAATGACGGCTCTTCCTTAAGATGTAAATATGAATATTCACATATTCTGTTCCTCAGTCCTAGTACCATGTGTTCTTCTGATACTTAAACTTTTATATTAAAATGAATGATCCTAAAACTCCTTAAGAATCGCTTTCATTTAATACCTTTGTATTAACTACATCACCCATCATAGTTCTAAGGCAAAAAAATGTAATCCACAACAACAAATCAATGACTTAGTAAAGAGGCAAGTGAAATACCACATTAACATTATAAAATATATTTCACTATGGTATAAAAATAAATGACACTTGGTGTCATGTCAAAAATATCAAACCAAAATAACACTTCCTAACCTCTCTAGCAGTAGCTCTCCATAGCTCGAGGTCTTCTCCATTTCATCTTTAACCAGGAGAGGTCATCATAACTAAACATATCACCAAGTCCCACTTTTTCCATTATAATTCCCATCAAATCATTAATGACATCATCCTACTGAATTGTCACCATTCAAAAAGGTGCCTGTCAACTTATAGCATTCCTTATATTATGAGAATGCACAATCCAGGCATTCCTCTAGACTACACAAAGTTCAAAGTTCAATTTCTTTTTTTTTGTATAAAATCTTTTTATTTCTTTTTTTTTTGTGAAAACAGATACATTAAAACGTAACAATATTAATATACAGGTAGTAATATGACCAGTGAAAAGTTCAAACACTTTATTGTCATTACACAACAAAATTATGTCATGGCAATCTTATAGGTGCAATAAAAAACACAAATAAAACTTCATCTCTCTTTTGGCTATTCCCATTAGGGTTTGCCACAGCAGATCATCTGTTTCCATTTCTTCCTGTCCTCTGCATCTTGCTCTATCACACCAACCACCTGCATGTTCTCTCTCAACACATCCATAAACCTTATCTTAGGCCTTCCTCTTTTCCTCTTACTTGGCAGCTCCATCCTTAGCATCCTTTCCCAATATACCCAGCATCCCTCCTCAGCACATGTCCAAACCAATGGAATCTTACCTCTCTAGCTTTGTCTCCAAATCGTCCAACCTGAGCTGACCCTCTAATATACCGATTCCTAATCCTGTCCATCCTCATCATACCCAGTGCAAATCTTAACATCTTTAACTCTGCCATGTCCAACTCTGACTCCTGCCTTTTGTCAGTCCCACCGTCTCCAACCCATATAACATAGCTGGTCTCACTACCCTCTTGTAGACCTTCCCTTTCACTCTTACTGGTACCTGTCTGTCACAAATCACTCTTGACACTCTTCTCCACCCATTCCACCCTGCTTTGTACTCTATTCTTTACATATCTTCCACACTCACCATTACTCTGAACTGTTGATCTCAAGTATTTAAACTCATCTACCTTCGCCAACTCTACTCCCTGCATCCTCACCACTCCTCTATACTCCCTCTCATTCACACACATATATTCTGTCTTAGTCCTGCAGACCTTCATTCCTCTCCTCTCTAGAGCATATCTCCACCTCTCCAGGGTCTCCTCAACATGGTCCCTACTCTCACTACAGATCACAATGTTATCTGTCATTTGCAAACATCATAGTCCATGGGGCCTCCTGTCTGATCTCGTCTGTCAACCTGTCCATCAGCACTGCAAATAAGAAAGGGCTCAGAGCTGATCCTTGATGTAATCCCACCTCCACCATAAATGCATCCATCACTCCCACCGCAGACCTCACCACTGTCACACTACCCTTGTACATAGCCTGTGTCACTCTTACATATTTTTCTGCCACTCCCAACTTCTTCATACAATACCCCAATTCATCTCTAGGCACCCTGTTATATGCTTTTTCTAAGTCCACAAAGACGCAATGCAACTCCTTCTGACCTTCTCTGCATTTCTCCATCAACACTCTCAGAGCAAACATCGCATCTGTAGTGCTCTTTCCTGGCAAGAAACCATACTGCTGATCACTAATCCTTACCTCCCTTCTTAACCTAACTTCCACTATTCTTTCCCATAGCTTCATGTTGTGACTGATGGGTTTTATCTCTCTGTAGTTACTGCAGCTCTGCACATCACCCTTATTCTTAAAAATCAGTACCAAAACACTTTTTCTCCACTCCTCAGGTATTGTCTTACTTTCCAAGATTTCATTAAACAATCTGGTTAAAAACTCCACTGCCATTTCTCCTAAATGCTTCCACTGCTATGTCATCTGGACCTACAGCCTTTCCATTCTTCATTCTCTTCATAGCTGTCCTTACTTCCTCCTTACTAATCTGTTGCACTTCCTGATTCACTATCCCCACATCATCCAACCTTCTGTCCCTCTCATTCTCTTCATTTATCAGCCCCTCAGAGTACTCTTTCCATCTGTACAACACACTCACCTCACTTGTGAGTACATTTCTCTCATTACCCTTTATCACCCTTACCTGCTGCACATTTTTCCCAGTTCTGTCTCTCTGTCTAGCCAATTGGTACAGGTCCATTTCTCCCTCCTTAGTGTCCAACCCTTCATACAACTCTCCATAGGCCTTATCCTTAGCCTTTGCCACTTCTCTCTTTGCCATGCACCTCATCTCCTTATACTTCTGTCTACTTTCTTCATCTCTCTGACAATTCCACTTCTTAACCAGCCTCTTCCTCTGTATACTCTCCTGTACTTCTTCATTCCACCACCAGGTCTCTTTGTCCTCCTTCCTCTGTCCAGATGTCACAGATGTCACACCAAGCACCTTTCTAGCTGTCTCCCTTACCATCTCTGCTGTAGTTACCCAGCTATTCGGTAACTCTTCACTGCCCCCAGTGCCTGTCTTAACTCTTCCCTGAACTCATCTCACAATCACCCTTTTTCAGCTTCCATCATTTGATCCTTGGCGCTGCTCTCACACTCCTCCTCCTCTTCTTGATCACCAATGTCATCCTACAGACCACCATTCTATGCTGCCTAGCCACACTTTCCCCTGGCACCACTTTACAGTCTCTAATCTCCTTCAGACTGGCCCTCCTGCGTAGGATATAATCCAACTGTGTGCATCTTCCTCCACTCTTGTATGACACCCTATGCTCCTCCCTCTTATTAAAACATGTATTCACCACAGCCGTGCCCATCCTTTTCACAAAATCCACTACCATCTGACCTTCGGCATTCCTCCCTTTAACACCATACCTACCCATCACCTCCTCATTCCCTATGTTCCCTTCACCAACATACCCATTGAAATCCACTTCAATCATCATTCTCTCACCCTTGAGTACACTCACCACCACTTCATCCAACTCACTCCAAAAGTTTTCTTTCTCATCCATTGCACACCCAACTTGCGGAGCATATGCACTAACAACATTCATCATTACACCATCAATTTCGAGCTTCACAAACATCACTCTATCCAACACTCTTTTCACCTCCAAAGCACTCTTGGCATACTGTTCCTTCAGGATAACCCCTACCCCATTTCTCCTCCCATCCACACCATGATAGAGCAGTTTGAACCCACCTCCTATACACCTGACCTTACTCTCCTTCCATCTGGTCTCTTGCACACACAATATAGAAACCTTCCTTCTCTCCATCATATCAGCTAGCTCTCCCCTATACCAGTCATACTGCCAACAATCAAAGTTACTCCCCTCACTACTACACTCCTAACCTTCCTCCTCTCTTCCTGCCTTTGGGCATGCCTTTCCCCTCTTTTTCTCCTTCTCCATCAGCCAACAGTAGCCCAATTTCCACCAGCACCCTGTTGACTAACAGTACTGGTGGCAGTCGTTGTTAACCCAGGCCACGACCGATCCAGTATGGAAATCTATATTGCTGTCTGTATATGTCATTTGGCAAAAGTTGTATACTGGATGCCCTTCCTGATGCAATCCTCCCCATTTATCTGGCTTGGGACCGGCACAAAGAAATGCACTGGCCTGTGCATCCCAGTGGCTTGATTAAAAAAAAAAACACAAATAAAACACTAGATAAATATAAAATATAAAATATAAATCATGCAAAATATACCACATACTCCAAAAATGCATTTACAATCTCAAACAATCAAAATAACCTAAACAAACTAATATACCAATATACAATAGTCTATGTAAAGTATCATCAAGGAGTTGAGAAGGGGAAAGAGGGATATATAATGGCATTAAATGTATTCAAAGTTTTATAGGCATATGTTTAGATATCTTAGAGGGGTAGTGATGGAAGGGATGTATAATATTCAGTTACGGACATTTTTTTATGGTTTGGAATTAACATTGGTAGTTAATGGGTTGTATGTAGGTTAATAGTTGTGAAAAAATGAGTAAGGAGAGTTGCCCATTTTTTATATTATGTTTGGATGAGGTCAGGAGAAGGATAAATTAGAGGAAAATGAAGAAAACTTACATTGTTGAATGACAATGACTGTAGTGGTATTTATATGTATATAAATGATCTAATTTTCAAGGGCTGTGACCTTAGATGGTTAGGACTATTTAGGAGTGCTACAGAAGATTTGGGTAGGTAGATTTAGAGGTATGAATTGTTAACACAATTTTAAATGGGAAACGTTGGACAATAAAAGATGACAACTCTAGTTTGTTGGGTTTTAATGTGCTTGGGACTATATTCAGAGGTGAGTGGAGAAAAAAGACAGAGGGAAAGGTTATATACAGAAAGGAAGAAAATGTGAATATATGAATGACATTTTTTATAAGTTTTATTAAAAAATAAAGTATATTCTTGGAAGAGCTAGAGTTACATGAGTGGCAGGTAACTCCATAACAGAAATGTGACTCTTATATGATTAACACCAGTAAGTGAGATCATAAAAGTGTCCCATTTCCTGAAAGGAACAAACTTTGAACCAAAGAAACATCATGGCAAAAGATTATTTTCGGGAGGGCTTTGATCTCTCCCCCACAGGGAGTTGCACCCTCCCACATTCTTGTTGTTTATATATTATATTATTTATTTATTTATTTGACATTTGTTAACCGGGTTGGTCCAACTGAGCCAAGGGCCCATTTTCAATGGAGGCCAGAGGAGAAAAGCTACAATTTATGTGCAAACAAAAAAACAGAAATACAATAACATAACAGTCAAAAGTACATTCCCATAACATGAGGAGACAAGTTCCAGTCTACAGCACAAAAAAACTCAACAATCCAATTAAAATTCAATGAAAAATGGTCCACTCAGTTGTTTAACAAAAGAGACATAGCAGTGGTATATGTTTCATCCTTATGTTGCAAGAGCATGAAAACACTGTATTGCATGTCAAGAGAGTAAAAGAAATAGAAGGAGATTGAGTCCAAAAGAGGGGATGTAGAGGCAGTAGTGATGTTTTAAAACTGCTGTATCTTGAGGGAAGGATAAAGCTGCAAGATCCTGCAATCTTTATATTTAATAAAAATGAAAAGAATCACACATTAGTAATCACACAATAAAGGGATGAATATTAATGTTTGCGTTAAAGCCTGACCCCTAGAACTATACATTTTCAAGCAAGTTAAAAAATAATTTAAAGATTATTTTTTTAGTTTCATATGGGAATGTCAGGTGCATTGTTTTTAAAGGTAAAGGTACTGAAGAGGGAAGATGCAAGTGTACATATTGGATGGTACTTAACTGCTTTTTTGCTGCTTACTATATTTTTGAGGGCTATGATGATAAATAAGGAAGAGAAACTGATGAAATTATTAGGGAGTAAGTGTAGGCTTGTTCACTAAACTAAGATAAATAAGGGAGGCAGCCAGAAAGTATATGATCTGTCAACAAAGATTTGAAAAATCATCAAAGAACAGAAGATAAATGCATGAAATTCATAAAAGAATGGTATTTTGATGAAGGATGAAATAGGGCAGGTGAGAAAAAAGGAAAACTTTGTCAGAAAGAAGGGAGAGTTTGGTTAAAACGATGAGCAATACTATTTGATATTGATATTGAGATATCGGACCCTTTTAGTTAAGGACAAAATAGTTATAATGTAGGAGTGGAATGAATGTGTAATGAAAGACTGTGGGAAGAAGTTATGAGGTATGCAAACAAAAAAGTGGATTTAAGCATTAGGGTAGAATAAATAAAGACATTATAATTTATAGGTTGTATAATTTAAAAGACATAACTGTAGTATGAGACAGAATGACAGTTAAAATATGGAAAGTTTGGATAAGTAGATGTGCTTATGCATTAATCAGAAATGTGAAACTATTATGAGCTAAGAAGATATATGAAAAGACCAAGAAGTAAATAACAATAAGAAGGGATATATTACAGATAAGTGGGTGCAAATAATGATGTTATTTTGGAAATTTAATTTCTGCAAAAAAGTGAAGAATATGTATTTTATATATGTATGTATATATATATATATATATATATATATATATATATATATATATATATATATATATATATTTAATACTTTTCTAAATGTTTTGCTTTTCATAAATATCTTGAGATTTTTACAGGCCCATACACTACCACTAATACAGGTCGATAGGATCTACATCTCATCTGAAGTTTGGCATAATCACATTGATCAGTGGTTGGTTATATCATGTGGAAATAACTGCCGCAGATTAGAAATGAGATTATCTGAATAAACAGCCTTATGTATGTATGGGTTCACTATTGAAACCTTGAAACTGCATTCATCGACCGGCCTTAGCATCGAACTGAAGTGTGGCAAACTGCAACAGTGAACAAGCAGCAAACTTGAAACTGAATAAATCGACTCCCGTAGTTTGATGTATTCGACATAGCAGGAGGTGACACCACTCACCCAAGCTATGCACTGTAATGTTCTGTGACACTCTTGAGTCAATGACACCTCAATTTTACTATTTGGCAGGGGGCAAGCCCTCCTGCATCCCCCACACCCTCTGCAAATTATATATTCCAACTCTGAGATAACACTACAGTGAGAAAATGGATGAATTCCTTGTTCCTCACTGAACTGCGATCTCCACTCAAAATCCCAAACTCAAAAAATCAAACTACACTATATATTTGGTGTTGCATAGTTGATGTATTTTGGTTTGCAAAACTTCCTACTTGCAAACTGCACTTTGACAATCCTATGCTCATCCGACTGCCGTTCGCAAATGTGATAGCAAACCATGTAGATGCATGCAACAACTATCTCATGTGGTTTAATCTACATCCTTACCCAAGCACCTTTCACAGATGCAGGATCACTGAGAAACTCTATGGACTTTCCTGTACTGTCTGGTCTTTTGGATTATCAGCTCTGTCTGTGCCTAATTCATCTGTGACCATTACCCTGGATATTAGTGGAAAAATCAGAAGGCACAAGTATGCCAGTCAGTCTTCTACAGGATGAGTGATTTTTCACTTTTCATTTCCAGTTTAGTGATGTTGATCTTAAATTAAGCTACCATAAAATGTTGCTCTGGCATGCTCAATATTCTGTAGATATGTAATCTTTAAATGAACATGTCACTTAAGTGCTTTCCTTTGAGCTGTATATAGAGCATTATTAGGTGTCCTCTTCTGCCAAAGACAATAACTGTATTTTCCAATGAGGATCTGGAGACTCAAATGATGAGGGGTACCCTTCTGCCATAATCTAAAGAACCAAGCAACTGCAAATAAATTATCCAGAGAACACTTACTGGGTAACATTTAGAAAACATCCGAGGTTTGACTGCAGACAACAAATTTGTTGAATGAGATACTCAAATCTCATTTATGGAAGTGCTCTTAAAGTTTAATTCTGGATATGGCATAGGATCAATCATTTATGAAGTTGCCATTAAATATTGTTCCTCTTTTAAAAATTAAACATCAACCACATATAAAAAAGGAGACAAAATGGGGTTGTTGGTGGTGATGATGCTGTTGATGATTATGATGATGATGAAATAGATTTGGGAACACATTACCGACATAGGGCATGTCAAGTCTTCTGTGCATTTATATATATATATATATATATATATATATATATATATATATATATATATATATAGTTTCACTTCATAACCTCGAAATGCCAGAATCACGAAATTCTGCATCCCGAGATTATAAAGTCGAAACCTCTCATGCACGAAACATCAGAATGAACTAGTTGTAGCTTCAGTGGAATTCCACTTTTGTGATTTCAGGTCAATTAATTCCTCTTTAGGAAATTGTTTTCAAGCCAGTATATCAGAAAAGTTGTTGATTATGTGTTAAGACTAAAAAGAGGTAATTTGGAGCAAATGGAAAATTAAAGTACTGATATTAGCCTTGATAATCCATGCAGAACAAATCATTTCAGAAGGAAAAAGCAAATGAAAAGCAAATAATCTGTCCATGTCTCATCAAAAGCAAAATGCATTCTACTGACTTTCAGAATGGTAGTGATGTCAATAGTCCAGAATTGTATAAACCTCAGAAAAGTGTACAATTCTCAGGTTTTAAGAAAAAGTCAAGACCAAAAAGTAACAATGGAAGAATGCTGCTTTCCTGAAAGTACACACTCACAGTTAACAGGATTCAGTTCACAAACTTTAAGTCACGAGACACTAGACCGCATGACATTTTCTGAAAAAGAGTCTCAAGTATGAATTTTAGTTTTAGGAAATAAAACAAAAAGTTATAATTTTTCCACTAGAAACAGCAACCTCAGAGTTAGATATAATAACTGGTTTAATTCAAAAGTTTAGTCCTCAGAATCATTGCCATAAGTTGTATGTCTATTTGTCATTTGGATTTGTTTTACCATTTTTGTACATGGGCTGGCTCCAACATTCAAAAACATGACTGCTAATAAAATTGTGATGGATATGATTTTCTGAAATACATTTTCACCCCCCACCCCAGATTTAATAGGATCAACTCTACAGTCACTGCACCTTGGTATGAAACCAAAATCTTACTCAAAGAGAATGAATTCTGCGAAAGGGCATTTCAGCCAATTGCTTACATATAAATATTTTTTGGACTGGATACTCTCAGCATCTTGCATGGATGATGTAGCCACCTACAGAAATACCATTTCTTAAACTCCAGTTCATGCTAAACAGAATTTGAAGTGAGCTTATAGGATTTCCTATTCTTATTCTAATGTCAGCAGGAAACTCAATCAATGGAAGTAGTTTGAGTAATGCAGTTAAATTAATCATTCATTCCTTGAGGCAAATTAATCATTCATTCATTCCTTAAATACAGTATCATTAAAAGAAAGCAAGATTGATGAATTTAGAGTATTCTTAAGACAATATTAGTCCAAATCAGAAAGACAAAAAAGTTACTGCAACAGTAACAGTGGCATTTGTTTAATTTATCACTACAACTGCAAAGTAGTCAATATTAAAGCCACAATAACTTAAAAACTAACCAAAATTAGAAAATATTTCAGTCTAAATTTAATTTGTCCACTTGTTAACCAGTGAGAAGAGATGAGGAATATTTCATCTGTGACCTGGGACACAGGGACACATGTAAATGATATATATATTTGTATGTATGTGTGTGTGTGTATATATATATATATATATATATATATATATATATATATATATATATATATATATATATATATATATCTATATATATATATATATATATATATATATATATATATATATATATATATATATATCTATCTATCTATATCTATGGGGCTGCCTGATAACACTGACACGCCAAAACACCGACAACAAAATAACTGACACGAAAAAACTGGACAAAAAAAGAAAGTTCAAAAACACGAAACTTCACATGCCCGACAAACCAAAATCCCGACAATCAACAAAACAAACACCTTTCCCGAAAAACACACACACAACACAAGCACACCAAAAACCTTACAAACCTGCACTAAACCTTACATACACAACTATCTATGCACTAACCTTAACCCAAACCCTAACTCTAAGGTCCGTCACTATCACTTAACTCTAACTCACTTAATCCGCCCCTAACCCTTAACTCTGTCACTATCGCACACTTACCTTACCCGCACCCTAACCCTAACTCACTTAACCTGCCCTAAACCTAAAGTCCATCACTATCGCACAATTACCTGACCTGCACCATACCCTAACGTCTGTCACTATCACACACTTACCTTACCCACACCCTAACCCTAACGTCCATCCCTATCGCACACTTACCTTAACATGTCGGTGTTCTTAGCATCGAGATTCTCAACTGTCGGTCTTCTCCGTTGTCAATCTTCCGGTGTCGGTGTTCTCGTCATCGGCATTGTGCACTTTTGGCGTTTTCATGTAGACCTATATATATATATATATCTAGGACATTTCACCAAAAGCACATTTCACCAAAAGTCAAATTAGTGTGCACTTTTCACTGAAAGCTCAATTCACCGAAAACTCAATTCACCGAAACACATTTCACCGAAAGATGTATATGGCTTTGTCCCCAGTATAGTGCGACCCTGGAGTTAGTATATATAGTAGGGGGGGTGGGGGGGGCATAGCCCCCCACATATTTTAAATGTTTTGAACTATATACATGCATACTTACAATTGCAATATATTACTCTTTTTCAAACATGATGTATACTTAAAATATGTGGGGGGCTATGCCCCCTGATGTTGGGGGGGTGCCCCCACATACCCCCTACTATATATACTAACTCTAGGATCAAACTACAGTGGGGACAAGTCCATATACAGCTTTCAGTGAAATGTGTTTTGGTGAATTGTGTTTTTGGCGAATTGTGCTTTCATTGATTTGTGTTCAGTCATTTGAGTTTCGGTGACATGTGCTTTCGGTGAAATGTCCTAGATTCATATATATATATATATATATATATATATATATATATATATATATATATATTTATATATATATATATGTATACACACACATAGATAGATATAGATAGATAGATAGATAGATAGATAGATAGATAGATAGATAGATAGATAGATAGCTATAGATATGGATACTTGAGAGAAATTGTAATTGGAAACCTTGGAAATCTTTGAAAAAAACCTTTAGCAGAGTTGCTATAAAAAAAAAAAACTAAAAATGTAGAGGTTTACAATGTCCTAATGATTAACTGTTATGTTGAAATTGTTTTACCCGTTTCTTGGATCTTATGTTGAAATTGTTTTACCTAGTTCTGTCAAGATTCCATTGTATTCATCCATCATTCTTTGCATGATGAGACACTTTTTATATAACTATTTTCAACAATTTTTAGCATTTTCCATATCACGTCAGCAGCTAAGCTTTTGTTTAAGATACTATCACCTTCTACTCTGAGTTTGTTATATTTGAATGCCTTTGTCACATCTTATGCTTTTATGTCGTCTCATCCAAAGCCTGTTCAATGGAACTGCTAAGTTTCTACAGAGATACAGACAGATAGATAGATAGATAGATAGATAGATAGATAGATAGATAGATAGATAGATACATACATACATACATAGATACATAGATAGATTAATAGATATGAGCCATTCCATGCCTCTGGCCTTTTGCCACCTTTGAAGACCTTCTTTGAAATGTTTTCACAGTGTACAACAATGTGCCTTTCTCAATTCCTGTAAAGGTAGTGCTTCAGCAGAGTACTGAGCAAAGACCTGGACACTTTTAGTTCTAAACATTTTGTTACTGCTGCTTGATCTTCTGTCAGTGTAAAAATGCAGCCTACCTCTTTAACTAGAACTTGTTACTGGGTTGTTTTTAGTTAGGTAGTACATTTATCCCAAAACTGTTTTTGTGTTGACTTACACATATGTGGTAGCTCTATGCTCAAGAAATTGCTTTAGTAGCATAGAAGCAGGACAGTATGCAAATGAATACAATATCTCCATGATTTTTCAACAGATAAGGACTTCTTAAATCCTTTGTTCTTTGGGGCAGAACAACAGTGCAAAAAGCAGTGGTATTGTTTTAGTAGTGAAGAGGAAATCACCATGACAGATTTATTATTTTTCATTAATGTAGACTGCAGTAAAGCTGTCACGGTGATTGATCTTTGAGCCTTTTCTGCTGAGCAAAGTAAAGCACTGAGCAGCAGCATAGTTCTGAATCCAGTGAAATGAAAATCTTATTCTTTTTAAGTGATGCATGTGGAGTTTTAGCTCAACGTGTCACAAATTGTTTTTTTTTTCTTTAGCTAATCTGTCCTGTTTTGTTATGATTAGCACAGCTGCATAAGAGAAAACAATGTATTTTCTTCAGTAAGCCTTGTTGAATTCCTTTTTTGTTGTCAAATTACTTCAGATATTGTCATAGTGAAGATGCATTACTTCAGCCTTGCAAACTAGATCATGCTATGGCATGTTCTACTTTCATGCCCTCTCAACCACTCAAAATGTGGCACTGCATGGCAGTATACAAATGAAACTAAGAGATCTTTTTCATTTTTATGGTATGCTGCAAATACTTTCCCCCATCATTTGAGCCATCATCCCTCTCTCTCTCTAGATATATATATATATATATATATATATATATATCTATATATATATATATATCTATATATCTATATCTATATATATATATATATATATATATATATATATATATATATATACATATATATATATATATATATATATATATATATATATATATATATATATATATATATATATATATATTCGGGTTCACTAAGAAATTTCTAAATCCCAAAATCTCGGGTTTCAGAATATCGAGTTTAGAATCTCTTGGCATCTCGAAATTGTGACCCCCGCAAAACACCACCCAGCACACTAAAACATGTGTATGCAGGGGGGCAAGCCCCCCTGCACCCCCATGTAGGGGGCTGCAACCTCCACATGCCCCTCAACTTAAATATACCAACTTCGAGATCACACTACAGCGAGGAGAAGGGAAATCTGTTGCTCCACACTGTATGCTGATCTCCGTTCAGAATTTTGAAGTTTTGAAACTTCGAACATATGATCTTCGATATGAAATATGAAATTCAAAGTTTTGAGCTTCGAAATTCTTTATGGAACCCATATATACATATCTTGTTTTCCCTTTTTTAGCTCACCTATCATGTCTTTGCAACAGGTACAACAGCCAAGTAAGAAAAAAATAGTGTTTTTCTTTAAGATTTCTTCACTTCCTTTTTGTTATTTTCTGGAACTGTCATGTTTATGATCACTTCATTACAGTATTAATTCAGCTGTGCAAACTACAGCATCCTGAGGCAGCATGAAGCTGAATCCAGTCAGATACAATGTTGCTTTTTTCCAGAAGAGCAAAGCAGAATATTGCCTGTCAGTATAATGCTGAACTAATGCACAATAACATCTGTTTTTTTGGGTCTATATTAGAACATCGAAGTATCAAAACTTCGAATGTTCTAATATCAAACCTTATTCAGTGAATGCTTACAACCTCGAACATGCAGAACAGCAAATTGTTTTCCTAGGGAAAAAATGTGCTGTTCCAAAACACATACACACAACACAAGCGCACCAAACAGCAATCCACACAGACATACACCTAAAATCTTACATCTAACCCTACACTAAACTGTACATATACCACTAACTATCCACTTACCTTAACCCAAACCCTAATCCTAAGGTCCATCACTATCACACACTAACCTCACCCGCGCCCTAACCCTAACTCCCCTTCCCTACCCTAACCCTCACGTCCACACAATCCCACACTTACCTGACCTGCGCCCTAACCCTAACTCACCTAACCCATGCCCAATCGCACACCTACCTGAACCTGACCCGTAACTTTCCACCACAGCGCTGAAAATAGCGAAGCGACAGAAACGGACAACCAAATTCTTTCCCTAGGAAAGAATTTGGTTTCCTGTAGTTTCGCTATTTTCAGTGTTCACTGAATAGCGTTCGATATTAGAACATTCGAAGTTTTGAAACTTCGATGTTCTAATATAGACCTGTTTTTTTTTTTCAGCAGTGTAAAGTATAGCCTTAGGTAGGAATATCAAAGTAAATCTGAGCCACTCTGCTTTTCATTTAAAAGTGCTGCATTTTTTTCCCAGTTGACTTAACCTGCCTTTGCTATAAGTACTACTAAAAATACATCCACATTACACTTCTTTTTTTTTCAAAGACTTGTTGAATTCCTTTTCTTCTTCTTTTTCTCTTAAAGTAATATTTGGGCACTGACACATCAGAGCAGCATTTGACAGCATACCCTAAATCAGTTCAAAACTGAATTCAGTGCACTACAAATCATTTTTCTTTTATTTTTTCAAACAAACAAAAGTAGAATATTAAATGGCAGTACAAAACTGATTCTAGCATGAAACAAATTCTGTATAGTTTTCCAAAGTAGAGCATTGAATACTTGTATACATGTAAATTGAATCATTCAGCCTTTGAAATCAGTGAACTTCAAATATCTTTTTCACTAGCTGACTCACCTTGCCTCTGCTGTATGCACAGCACCACAGCTTAAATTAGTAGCTATGCAAACCAAAACCTCCTATGGCACTATGAAACTTAATAGGGTTTTCCCCAAATCGATTTTTTTTTTGTGCAGAAGATCATGAAGATGTATAAAACTGAATCATGCTCATACTAAGCTAACTGCCCTTGTGAGCCATTTTAAGCCTAGCCAATTATTTTTCGTGAGACTCAAGCCCTATACCTTGTAGCTGTAAGGCAAACACCCTAACCATTAGGCCACCCTGTCATTCAGCTGACATAGTAAATCTGATTCCTTGTTTTTTTGTTAGTTCATTTTGGTTAAGTTAACTAAGGACAGATTGTAAGACTAGTGTTCAACCAGAGTGCATAAATGTCACTTACCGTATAATGTTAGATTAGCAACAGATTTCCATGTTGTGTAGTTTAGTACCTAGCTATACTAAGCAGCACAATTAATTTTCCCCTTAAAGATGAATGTGAAAAATTAATTCATGAAAAAAAATCCTAGAACAATGTTTTGAGACATCAGCATCTCCTCTTTCTTCCACTTTCTGTCATATATTGTTCCCCTTTGATCCTGACTCAAATACATTTATATTGACTCACGTTTGCCAAATACCACAAAAAATCCACTTCAGTTAGTTATCTTCTTATGTCTGTTCTTCCAATTATGTATATATTGTTTCATATTTTAAGTTATAATAGAAGTACCCATCTTGTACTTCAGCCCTACCACTGTGTTACAGTTCTTCTCAGGATTCAACTCTATTTATTAGAACATGAAACCATTATATAACCAGACTGCCATCTTGTGTTTGCCTACCTAATTCTTGAATCCATAAGGAAGAGAATGAGGTGATCATTGTTTTCTTACTTTGGCCACTTAATAAAAGAAGTCAGTGAATTTTATGGTACATGTATTGTACATGTATCTGGAGCGTTTCTCCCCGAGACTCCGCTGAAAACAGGCTCTGTGGAACCTAGTCGGGCATTCCCAGTTAACAAATGATAAATAAAAATAAAATAAATAAATAAAATGTATTTCTTATTACATTGTGCACCACCTCTGGCCTGTAAACATGAAAAGACCAGGTATTCGGTGAACCTATAAATCTTATTATTAACCATGTTTTTTTCATAGTATGACAGCTTGTAGCTTGATGAGTCATACAATGAATGGCCATCAGTGATCCAAGCTGTAAAGAGGCTTAGTGTGCCTTTTCTCTGAGACAAAGGTAGTAAACTATCATTCTGAACAAAAGTCTGGCTTTTCATCACACAGCTAGGAATTCTGGGACTGAACATGTCAACTGTTGATATTGGAGCACCAATGGAACTTCATCAAAGTTTCAGAAAATAAAGTAATTTTATTGACCAGAATGAAGAAGTAGATGTAGCTTGACTTGAAAAATAAAATCATTCTTGCATCAGGATGATTCTGTGAAAATCCTTTCTGTCCCCCAATGTGGCATTAAGCTAAAAGTTTCTGAAATCCTAACCATAGGACTAGAGTTTCAATTTTTATTTTTTTCCAACCCTCCCACCATTTTCTGTTGTGGTTTTAAAAGGCTGTGTCTCTGGCTTCCACCCCTTATGGTAATCTATGAACCAGAAAGATAATTGAGGAATTCTTTCTTAGCCTTTTATGGAATCTGACTTCCAAAGTCCCTCCCCTCTTTCATTGCTATTGTCTGTTTTGTAACCTATTTAACTACTTTTCCAAGCAATGTTTTCCATATATCCATAATACTAAGTGCCCACCCAGCAAACCTCTATTGTACTTGACTAAACCTTCCTTACTATACATTGTCTCCTGCTCATTTTCCCAGAACTCCATCTGCTTTGTGCCCTCACCAAACTCTGAGGAGGTCCTGATTAATCCTGCTCCATCCCTAGCAGATACATATTTATTTTATTGTGTTGCACTTCAGTTAGCTGTTTAGCCTGCTATTGCTTTATTTTAGCTTATTTTTTTGATTTTGCCTTTAAGTCATTCTAAAGGTCCCTAATACTTGAAATTTACTTGTCAAGGTAGTTTTGTTGTAGCACTACACTCACAAACAACCTTTTTTGGTGTTTGCACATTAAAAAGCACTACTATCAGATCTTAATACAATCTGACCTAGTCTAGAGCTAAACTCCAGAGACCAGTCAAGGAGGCCGCTGTATAACCCAGTTCATGTCCTACAGTAGCCCACCCAACTACAGGTCCAGACAACTTGGATATGCAATTTCCAAATGTCTTAATAGCCATCTTGGTAGATATGGCATCCTGAGACAATGCAGCAATTGTCATGTTCACAGATAATCATTTAATCCTTAAAGAACACAGTATGCAAGAGATGCACATACAGAATTTTACTGGAGGCAAAAATCTTGCATACAAACAAGTTTTTTTAAGAACACACACACACACACACACACACACATACACACACGCATACACACACACACACACACACACACACACACACACACACACACACACACACACACACACACACACACACACACACACACACACACACACACACACACACACACACACACACTCACACACAATATCCACCACACATAGCGTCCACTACGCACACATAGACCAACCTAAGTTGAGGCACTAAAAAGTAATCTTCCCAAAGAGCAAGGACCTCCTAACCCTATAAATGGCAACACCTACCCTAAACAATCCCTAAAGCACTCACCAAAAGTAACACCAAACACCACACATATGTGTACAATCAGTGGAGCCCCAAGAGCAAAGCCCATAAGGCAAGCCAACACATTACCCCAGTACTCCTGTCATAGGATACTAAATTGTATGACACACAAATGCCCCATTCACCAGAATGAACAAGGAAAAGATAACAGTTAGTTGCTTATTTGGAGCCAGGATCTCCCAGGTTATGTGCATAGTCAAGTCACTACACCACAGATAGCAGTATTATGCCATTATAGTCCATGTGGGTATTAATGTCCTGAGCTGCGCTTCCCTGCATTATATGAAAAAAGACATACATGATTTCTCTGAATATGTGTCTCAGGCAGGTATGCGCCTTGCACTCAGCAGCATTTTACCTTCACAAAGGTTGACGCCACAGACCAGGCAAAAGATGATTGACTTTAATAATTGGCTTAGTTTCTGGTGTCTTTGCAGGGGGGATTTAATATTTGTTAGCATGGGAGGACATGGATAACAGACAACATCGCTTTGCAAAGGATAGTCTGCACCTGTCACCCCTAGACTTCTGAATATTGGCTAAAATTTTATCCACCCTTAGATCCATTTTTAAGCAATGCCAAATTGACAAACCTACCAACGCGGCAAATAAAACCCAAAGAAACATAACAGTATTACTGATCAGCACTAAAAGCCTAAGGAAGAAACTCCACATCTACAAGCTCTCCATAATATGGAGAACATAGACATTTGAGCTGTTACTGAGACAGTTTGAAATCCACAGAAAGTACACCAGTGCAAGGCTTCAGAGCTTTCAAATATTTAGACCATTAGCTGCACAGACAGGGGCAAAAGGTGGAGGAGTCTCATTGATTCCAAGATTCACACATTGCTACTAGGCTAATAACCCAGGGCCTTTCAAAGCCTAGCCAAATTTTACCAAAAGAATAATGATGTCCTGTATCCAAATAGGACATTGAGAGACAGGCATTTATAAGCTTCCTCTGTCCATAAGGAACCTGGGTGCCAGGTGTGACACCCGTGCACTGACCCAGTAATCAAGGAGCCTCAATCCTCATCACTAACACCAGTGGGGGCGTCCACATTGGGAAGGATAACAAATACACACACAGTGAAGTACAATTTCCCTTAAAAGCACACAGAGATCACAGTCAGTCTGGGGCTGGTTTCTCCCCTTCTCTCCAGATCCCCAATAAGACTCCCCACTGGCACAGCTATAAGGTACAGGTCTCAGCCTAGTGGTCAATCTAAAACCTCTAGCACCCTCTCTGTCCAACCAGTGCTTCATGTCCCTGCTCAAGTAGCTGACACACACACATTCTTTAAGATACGCATTATATCTTCCCGGGGAAGGCTGGCACAGGTTCTCCAGCTATGCCACTTCCTAACAGTCTATAAGTTAGTACCAGCTACTAATAATATCAGCTACTAAAAAGGTCCTTACCAAAGGATGCCCAGTTTTACTGTGCAATATTATTATCCAAATAGTAAGTGTGACCCAGGGTAAAGCTATTGGAGTAGCTTGGACAGTATCACGATATATGTGCAATGTACTCTAGAGCTTAAATTATCTCTACACAAAACAGCCATAGTTGAAAGGTTTAAAATATTTAATACTAAATAATAAAATCACAAGACAATACTTCTTACTATACAGTGCTATTCAAGAGTTCAGAGATCACAGAAAAATGCTTAAAATAATACAGTAAAATAGTTCTGACATCAATACATAAAACAGCTAGACTAAACTTACTATTTTCTATTTATATCTAAGCACAATCACAGTTCTAAATAAACTTACATATAGAGCAAAGCAGAGTACTTGTGAGTTGTTGCCAACTTTAGACAAAATCCAAAATTCTCTCTCCCTGTCTCTAAGAAAGTCCTTTAAATTGATAATACATCCTGCTGACTAATTTTAGATTACATTATTCTTAACATTGATCTGGTTTCCCAGGCTAACAGGAATTCTACATTTACATTTCTTAGTAAGCTTGCACCTGGTCAGGAAATCACAGCAATTAAAGACATTATATATGTAAACTCTAGCAGTTAACTCTGGTCTCAAAACAATAAAAAGAATCTGCTAGTTCAGACACCACAGCTCTGAGCCCTGAGATCAAACAGTCATAAAATACTTGACTTATCAGCTTTCTTACAGTAGAGTGTACTGTTGTTACATTTTTGCAGTTCAACATCCAATATAGTCTTCTCACATTTAAGAGAACAAGCCTATGGCTTTTATTAATATTTACAACAACATATGATTATCTACAAAATTCTATCTAGCTGGGCTGGCAACCTTCACATATCTTCACCCCCCCCCCACTTAAGCTAATTTTTCAAGTGCCCCTGGAGAAACGTCACTTGAGAGGGTTGGGTCTATCTGAGTATACTTTACCCCATTCCCTGTCTTGAGAGCCCATCTGTGTTGGCATTGCTACTCCCACTGTGGTGCTGCACTGGCATATCATGTGCTTGCAACCATAGGCTCCATCTTAGCAACTTGGCATTTTGCTGGCTGGCTCTGTTTAACCATGTTAGGGGATTGTGGTCTGTCACTGCAGTGAATTTTCTTCCATACAGATAAGGCTGACGTTTCTGCAATGCCCACACTATGGCTAAACATTCCTTTTCTACAGCTGCATAACATTCCACCCTGGGTTGGAGCCTATGGCTGAGATAAGCCACTGGGTGCTCTTCTCCCTCTGAAGAAATCTGGCTAAGTACAGCCCCCATCCCATGGTTTGAAGCATCCACTTGCACAACAAATCCTTTGCTGTAATCTGGACTGGCTAACACAGGGGGTCCTCCCAAAGCTTCTTTAAGCTTCTGGAATGCCTGCTCACATGCTGGGGTCCACACTACCTTGTCTGGCCTGTTCTTCCTTGTCAGGTCTGTGTGGGGAGCAATTATGGTACTATAACTGGGGATGAACTTTCTGTAGTACCCTGCTGTCCCTAAGAATGCCCTCACTTGCTTTTTGGTAACATGTGCAGGCAATGCCTGAATGGCTTCTACTTTGGCAGGGTCTGGCCTGATCTTACCACTCCCCACTCTATGTCCCAGGTACGAGAACACTGCAATACCCATCTGACATTTGCTGGGCTTAATGGTCAACCCTGCCCTCTGTAGTCTGCCCAGCACCTCCTTGATATATTGAAGGTGCACTTGCCAGGAATGGCTGTAGATGGCAATATCATCTAGGTAAGCAAGGGCAAACCCTCCTGCTCCTGCTAGGATACACTCTACCAGCCTTAGGAAAGTTGCTGGGGCATGTTTCATCCCAAAGGGCATCTTTGTGAACTCATGCAAGCCAAAATGAGTCACAAAGGCTGACCTCTCTCTAGCACTGGGAGTCAAGGACACCTGCCAGTAACCCTTGGTAAGATCAATGGTGGTAAGATACTTAGCCCCACCCGACTGCTCTGGGGCCTTATCTGTCTTAGGCATGGGGTAAGCATCTAACTCTGTGTGACTATTTTATTTCATGTAGTCTACTCAGATCCAGGTTCTGCCATCCGTCTTTGGCACCAGCACCACTGGGGAGGCCCAGGGACTGTTGGACTCTTGAATTAGCCCTAGTTCCAACATCTCCTGTATCTCCTCCCTCAAAGTCTGTTTGACGCACTCAGACACCCTATAAGGGGCCTGCCTAATAGGCCTTTGGGGTCCTGTATCCACCTGGTGCTGCACCAGGTGGGTGCACCCTGGTTTCACAGTGAACATGTCCCTAAACTCTTGTAATACTGCTCAGATTTCTCCAACCTGGTAAGAGATAGCTGTTGGGGCATTGCTACCCATTCCACTGAGGTGTCAGTCCGACCTCACTGAGTAGATCAGTCACTAGATCTCCCTCAGACTCCGACTGCAAACCACTGTTAATACTCAGCACAAGGGCCTCCCTATCATGGTAAGGTTTCATCATGTTAACATGGTACAATTTGTGGCCCTGCCTCCTGCCTAGCAGTTCCACCATTTAGTTAACATCGCTTACCTTTCTTACCACCTTGTAGGGTCCCTCCCAAGCTACTTGCAGCTTGTTGTGTCTGACAGGAATGAGAACCATTACCTGCTGCCCTACAGCATACTCTCTAGCTCAAGCATTCCTGTCATACCAGACCTTTTCTGTTGTTGGCCTTCTGCCAGGTTCTCCTGGGCCAAGCCCGTGAGTTCCCTGAGCCTTGTCCTGAGGTTTAGGACATATGACACAAGAGACTCCTTGTGAGATTCACACTCACCTTCCCACTCATCGCAAATTAAATCTAGATGCCCTCTCACCCTATGCCCATACAGCAACTCAATGGGTAAAAACCCTGTGGATTTCTGGGGAACCTCTCTGTAAGCAAATAATAGATGGGGCAAATATTTATCCCACTCCCTCTTAAAACTGGTCTGCAAATGCCTGTAGCATGGATTTGATTGTAGAGTTTAACTTCTCAACAAGGCCATTAGTCTGAGGATGGTAGGGAGTGGTCTTCAGGTGCTTCACCACACAGTACTTACACAGACAAGTCAGCAGTTCTGACATGAAACTGGCACCTCTGTCAGTCAGTATTTCTTTTGGGAAACCTACTCTGCTGAAAATCTCTAACAAAGGATTTGCCATCTTTTCTGCCTTAATGGAGGACAAAGCCACTGCCTCAGGGTATCATGTAGCATAATCTACTACCACTAGCATATACTGTTTCCCTGTGGAACTTGGGGTAATCAAAGGCCCCACAATATCCATAGTTACCCTCTAAAATAGCTCCTCAATCACAGGCAAAGGCATCAAAGGAGCTCTCACCTTGTCTCCTGCCTTGCCTACCTTTTGGCACTGCTCATAGGTCCTGCAGTACCCTGTTACATCTCTGGAAATTCCAGGCCAATAGAAGTTCTGCATAATACGTCTCTTTGTACGTTTTATGCCCATATTATCTGCAAAGGGTATATCATGGGCTATTGCTAGAAGTGCCAGATTGTAAGCTGTAAGCACTACCAACTGCTGTAGCTTCTCACCTTCTAGACCTCTCTCAGGGGTCCACTCTCTACACAGTAACCTTTTGTCCCAGTATACAGATTCTCCCTTTCGTTGAGAATCAGGTGCCTCACTAGCTACCTGCCTCAGGCCTTGTAATGTAGGGTCTGAGAGCTGTGCCTGTCTCAACTCTCTCTCTTTGTAAACCTTACCAGCTCTCCTTCTACAGGACGTCTGGCATCCTCTGACAGCAGTGCCTCACTGTCAGCCTGGGTACTACTACTCACCTCTAGCTTTGCAGTCACTCTGTCTAAGGCAACATCAGCACCCACAAGCAGCTGTGGCCTACCTCCAGTCTCACTGCTACAGAGTAGCTCCCTCCCTGAAGTAACCACATCACCAGTCCTGGCTGCATGTATGCGGTCTGACTGGGTCTCCCCAGGCTACCAGACTTACATGCTTGACTCCAAGCCAGACTGAGTGTAACTGCATGAGCACATGGTACTTCATTATCAAAATTATTCCCTATCAGGACATCTACGGGGATATCTTCAAACACACCTACTTGCTGATTTCCTTTTCCACCCTTTCAGTCAAGGTGAACCCTAGCCAAAGGTATTTGGAAAGGGGTCTCTCCTAAGGCTCTGACTGGAGTCGACTGCCCAGGCAAGTAGTGTGCCTCTGTAACCATTGCAGACTTTGCAATGGTTATGTCAGAGGCTGTGTATCTCTCATAGCAATGGCCTCTTATAGGTTCATAGGTTCATAGGTAGGTACTAGGCTATCAGCCCAAGGGCCTACGTAAGCCTAGCCAACAAGGTTCCCTGGCTTACGCCACCCAAGAAAGTTATTTTGCTATTCACTGCAATAGGATATAACCTCTTGTGGTAGTTTGGTACTCTTGTTGTCTCAAGACAACCTGCTACTGGCATTTTGTCTTTCCCACTTACTGGCTCTCTCACCTTTTCTTCCCCACCTTGCCTCAGAGGACATCTATATGACACATGGCCACACTGGTTGCATTCAAAACATTTAACCCTAGGTCCTGGACATGTACCTGGACTAGTGGCTTCCTCTACTACTGGCAGATTTAGTTGGAGCAGTCTGGGCTGCCACCATGGGTTCCTTTAGACCCATGAGCAGTACTGGTGGGTCCCTTTCCTGTGCAGGGATGCCCTGCTTGCTAGGTATAAGTCTCCATTCTTTCCTAACTCATCTAAAGTATCACATTGTCTGTCAGCTAACCAGATCCTCATGTCCTCAGGCAAAGTGCTAAGAGTTTGTTCTCTCACCAAAAGGTCAGCCAACCCTTCAAAAGCTGTGACCTGACATCCAGTCACTCACCTATGAAAATAAGTGTTCAGTTCAGCTACATATTCACACACACTTTCATCTGCTTTGTATCTATGATCACAAAACGTTTTCCTATAAGTTTCAGGTGTTAGCTTAAAAAATTCTAGCAGACAATTCTTAACAGCAGTATAATCAAAATATTAATGATCAGACATTTTAGACAACACAGTTACAGCTTTACCATGGAGTAAGGGGGTCAGGAACCGTACCCAGAACCTTTGGTCAACATCATACTGTACATACCCTCTCAAATATATGACTGAAGCTATCAAAATGATCCCCCTCTGTAAACTGCAGAAGAAATTTACTGACCTTTTGTGCTTCTGGTATCCAGTTACTCCCTTCCCCATTACCTCCATAACTCTGGCAAACATTTAGCATCTCCTTTTCATGCTGCCTCTGCCTTTCCTCCTCCTCAGCTTCCAGGTATAGTAGTTTCTCATTCTCCTCAGCCTGTAGATGTCTCACTCTCTCTGCTGCTTCTGTTTCCAAATGCCTGGCCACCACCTCATGTCTCTTTAGATGGATTTTTAAGTATCTGCAGAAAGATTTAGCTGTCCATTCCCTGAGTGTTGTACATCTCCACGGCCAGTCTGATCATCCTCCTGATTGCTGTTTTCTGATGCAGCTGTGACCAAAGCTGCAATCATGTCTGCCTTAGTCAGATTTTCATGCACCAGTCCCTTAGCCTGGCACATCTCAACCAACTGGCTCCTTGACAGCTTGCTATACTCCTCTGCTGACATGTTTGCCTGCTCTCCCTGAATAACTAAGCTAACAAAAGAAATAAGACAATTGTGATCTGAACTCTGACTATTCACTGCGTGGCTGATTTAGAGTACAAAAACACCTTCAGAGATCATTGTACACAGGAATTCACTATCCACATCATTGCAAGCCAATAATTGCTGACCATTTGCTATGTGGTGTGGATATACCACCACTGCCAACCAATTAAAATGTGACCCCCGTGCACTGGCTCAGTAATCAAGGAGCCTCAGTCCTCACCAATAACACCAGTGAGGGGCATCCACATTGGGAAGGATAACAAATTCACACACAGTAAAGTACAATTTCCCTTAAGAGCACACAGAGATCCCAGTCAGTCTAGGGCTGGTTTCTCCCCTTCTGTCCAGATCCCCAATAAGACACCCTACTAGCACAGCTATAGGGTACAGGTCTCAGCCTAGTGGTCAAGCTGAAACCTCCAGCACCCTCTCTGTCCAACCAGTGCTTCATGTTCCTGCCCAAGTAACTGACACACATACACTCTTTAAGATATGAGTTATATACAAACACACAGACACTTCTGGGGAAGACTGGCACAGGTTCTCCAGCTATGCCCCTTCTTGCCAGTCTATAAGGTAGTACAAACTGCCACCAACTACTAATATCAGCTATCAATAAGGCCCTTACCAAAGGGTGCCCAATTTTACCATGCAATATTATTATCCAAATAGTAAGTGTGACCCAGGGCTAAAGCTATTGGAGTGGCTTGGACAGTATCACTTTATACGTGCAATGTACTCTACAGCTTAAATTATCTCTACACAAAACAGCCACAGTTGAAAGGTTTAAAAATATTTAACAATAAATAATAAAAAGGCAAGACAATACTTCTTACTATACAGTGCTAGTCAAGAGTTCAAAGATCACAGGAAAATGCTTAAAATAATACAGTAGAATAGTTCTGACATCAATACAGAAAACAACTAGACTAAACTTACTATTTCCTATCTATATCTAAGCACAATCACAGTTCTAAATAAACTTACATATAGAACAAAACTGAGTACTGGTGAGTTGTTGTCACCTTTAGACAAAATCCAAAATGCTCTCTCTCACTGTCTCTGACAAAGTCCTTTAAATTTATAATACAGCCTGCTTACTCATTTTAGATTATATCATTCTTAACAATTCTCTGGTTTTCCAAGCTAACAGAAACTCTACATTTACATTTCTTAGTAAGTTCAACATCCAATACAGTCTTCTCACATTTAAGAGAACAAGCCTATGGCTATTATTAATATTTACAAAGATATAGAATTATATACAGAATTCTATCTATCTAGGCTGGCAGCCTTCACATATCTTCACACCAGGCTCAGTATACATTTTCTATGCCCCATCCACTGGTCTAGATTACACTTAAACTGGGTAATAGATAAACTGAGCTTCACATAGTTGAGAAGCCCGTTCCATAGGATTGGCGGTCTCTGGGACACATATCTGTCTCTCCAGCATGTTCTGTTTAAGTCACAGACAAAATTCATGTCCCCAGACCTTGTATTTCTACTACTTTTTGATTTACAAATATGCATGAAATTTATAAGTTTAGGGGTTCTACAAATTCCTTGTAAGCCAAGCATAGATCACCCCTCAGCAATCTATAGGAATTGAGTAGTGGGAAAAGGGCTTTAAGGCACTCTGCATAAGGTGAGTTTGTTAAGATTTGTATTCTTTTTGTAAGGAACCTCTGAAGTCGCTCTAGTTGCTGCATATGCCTACTCAGGTACATACCAAAGGGAGCATTGTATTCTATGATTGGTATGAGACCACAGTGTGGTAATGACCTCTTTGGACATAGATGTCATGCCTTTACTTATACGTTGAACAATGTAAAAGGATTTCATCACCACTGTGGCCATGTGGTGATCAAAGGTAAGGCTACTGTCTATGTGCATACCCAGATCTCTGGCCACTGGTTCAACTCTTAGGAGCATATTACCAACATGGTAATTAGCTGGCATGGTTGACTTCCCAAAGGGTACAATTATGCATTTCTTAGCACTGAGTTTAAGACCATGGCTTTGGCATCATTTGTTAGTCAGAGATAGACCTTTTTGAAGAATGCTAGTGTCTGCAGGGGAGTAAATGACAACCCCAGATTGCAATCATCTGCAAAATTAGTCAGTAATAAACCTTCAGCATTTGCTTCCATCTCAGAGAAATAGATGCCAAAAACGAATGGGCCTAGTACCAAGCTCCAAGGGACTCTGGTAGTGATTGGCCTCTTGGTGGATGTGGTCTCACTTATTTTGACCTCTTGGGTCCTATAAGTAAGCCAATTAGTTATCCAGTGGGTGATGACAGGGTTTATACCTAAATCAGAAAGTTTGTACACAATTTCTGAGTGGGTTATTGTATCAAAACCTGTGCCCAGGTTGAGGTAATCTGTGTGCACAGTCTTACCTTCAAGCAATGCTTTGGTGACCCTCTCAAAAAAGTCCAGCAGATGTAATAAGCATGACCTTCCTTTAACAAAGCCAAACTGTGATGGGGTCAGCATTTACAGATTACCTGTTTTCTCATTTATCATGTGCTTGATGAGTCTTTCTGTAGACTTATATATGAGGCTGGTAAGCCTTATGGGCCTATAGTTTCCTGGATCAGTGGATGGACCTCCTTTGGGCAGGGGAAAGACTGTAGCCATCTTCAATTCCTTCAGCTCAAAACTTACATGAAGGCTGCAGTTGAAAAGTGATTCAAATAGGCCAGAGATGTCATGTTTCATCTTCTTCTTCTTTTGGCTGCTCCCATCAGGGGTTGCCACAGCAGATCAGCTGTTTCCATTTCTTCCTGTCCTCTGCATCTTGCTTTGTCACACCAACCACCTGCATGTCCTCTCTCTCGCCACATCCATAAACCTTATCTTAGGGCTTCCTCTTTTCCTGTTACCTGGCAGCTTCATCCTTAGCATCTTTTTGCCAATATACTCTGCATCCCTCCTCAACACATGTCCAAACCAACATAACCTTGCCTCTCTGGCTTTTTCTCCAAACAGTCCAACCTGGGCTGACCCTCTAATATACTTATTCCTAATCCTGTCCATCCTCGTCAGACCCAGTGCAAATCTTAACATCTTCAACTCTGCCACATCAAGCTCTGACTCCTGCCTTTTTGTAAATGCCACTGTCTCCAACCCATATAACATATCTGGTCTCACTACCCTCTTGTAGACCTTCCCTTTCACTCTTACTGGTACTCGTCTGTCATAAATCACTCCTGACACTCTTCTCCACCCAATCCATCCTGTCTGTACTCTCTTCTTCACCTCTCTTCCACACTCACCATTACTCTGAACTGTTGATCCCAAGTATTTAAAGTCATCCACCTTCACCACCTCTACTCCCTGCATCCTCACCATTCCTCTATCCTCCCTCTCATTCACACACATATATTCTGTCTTAGTCCTGCTGACCTTCATTCCTCTGCTCTCTAGAGCATATCTCCACCTCTCCAGGGTCTCCACCACCTGTTCCCTACTCTCACTACAGATCACAATGTCATCTGCAAATGTCATAGTCCACAGGGACTCCTGTCTGATCTTGTCTGTCAAACTGTCCATCACCATTACAAATAAGAAAGGGCTCAGAGCTAAACCTTGATGTAATCCCACCTCCACCTTACATGCATCCATCACTCTTACCGCAGACCTCACCGCTGTCTCACTACCCTCGTACATATCTTGTACCACTCTTACATACTTCTCTGACACTCCTGACTTCCTCATACAATACCACAACTCCTCTCTAGGCACCCTGTCATATGCTTTCTCTAAATCCACAAAGACACAATGTAACTCCTTCTGACATTCTCTGTACTTCTCCATCAACACTCTCAAAGCAAACATCGCATCTGTAGTGCTCTTTCCTGGCATAAAACCATACTGCTGATCACTAATCATCTCCTCCCTTCTTAACCTAGCTTCCACTACTCTTTCCCATATCTTCATGCTGTGACTGATCAATTTAATCCCTCTGTAGTTACTATAGCTCTGCACATCACCCTTATTCTTAAAAATCGGTACTAAAACACTTTTTCTCCATTCCTCAGGCATCCTCTCACTTTCCAAGATTTCATTAAACAATCTAGTTAAAAACTCCACTGCCATTTCACCTAAACACCTCCATGCTTCCAGAGGTATGTCATCTGGACCAACAGCCTTTCTGTTCTTCATCCTCTTCATAGCTATCCTTACTTCCTCCTTGCTAATCCCCTGCACTTCATGATTTTACTATTCACACATCATCCAACCTTCTCTCCCTCTCATTCTCTTCATTCATCAGCCCCTCAAAGTACTGTTTCCATCTGCTCAACACACTCTCCTCGCTTGTGAATATGTTTCCCTCATTATCCTTTATCACCCTTACCTGCTGCACATCTTTACTAGCTTCATGCTATTTATTAAACGTGCCGGGATGTTATTGAGGCCCATCAATGCAGTTCCCTAGTAATGGTTGTGTGGAGTTTGGTATGTGGTATTTCCTTTGGACTATTAGAGGGGAGTAGTGGGAGAAATTTGAGCTGAAAGTGTCAGCCAAAGTGTTGTCAAGGACCACCAGTTCAGTGTGCGTGATGCCATTTACAATAAGTTCTGTACATTGTTGTGTATTTCCCCTGAGATTACGGACATAGCTGTAGAAAGCTTTGTGGATGCCCTTTGCCTGAGAAGCTATTTTTTCTTCAAAGTTAGCATTTGAAGTACTAATTAACCCACTTAGCTGCTTGTTTAAATTAGTTAGAGGGTTTTTAGTATGTATGGCTTTGTTCCTCCTACACTTGGCCAAGATTTTTTTTTTTTGCTTTATAACCGATTGATACTGTGATTCCACCAGGGTGGCTGGTCATTTGAGTTTGTCTTATTCTAAATATGAGTGGGTACAGCTCACTCTATACAGCTATCAATATGGCTGTACAGAGATTTCGTAAAAAGCTCAGCATATGCTATGGTGTTTATGGGGTTTGTAAGTGCTTGGAATTTAGCGAAGGTGTTGGTTAGTAGAGAGATGTTAGCCTTGGAATAGTTCCTAAAGATTTTTGGTTTCTCTGGATCCCTGGATTTACCTGTCTATATTAGTAAGAAGCATAAACAGGATGATGGCCTATAATTTATCCACATGCAAATCATCATAAACAAAGGCCCATCCTAAATCCTAACAAACTATAGGTTACCCTCTATGATCCTAAATCCCCATAACTAGTACCATCATCTACTGGGGACATTCAGCATTAAAAAGAATACTCTATTCAGGGGAGACTTTAATTACCTCTATATAGACTGGGAAACATACACTGACTCATACTCACAGGCACAATGATTCCTGGAATTCATTAACACAAATACCTTTGCCCAGATTGTGTGCACACATACCAGAGGTTCAAACATACTGCACCTGGTATTCACCTATATGTGACCACAAAGATCTCTCCTTCAAGATAAAAATCAACTTGGTAACCTCAGCAAACCCGGTAACAGTTAGGAACTATTCCAAAGCAAACTACATCATATTAAGTTATAATTTGTCATAATCTAATGCCCCTCCCAACCCTGGGATCACAGCAATCTATGCTGAAGTGTACTCAGATACCCTAAACAACCACATAAATTGCTGTATAGAGGCTGCTGTATCTACTAGAAGTAAGCCCAAAACAAAATCACACTGGTAGAATCCTAACCTTAGTAGGATATATAACAAAAGAAAAAAAAGTCATGGCTAAAATCAGGAAGAGCAAACTTACATTATGATAGAAGCTCTCTCAGTCAACTAAACAGGAAACTAAGAGAACTAATTAAGTCCAACAAAGCCAATGATGAGGTCAAGATAGCCTCATAGGCTAAAGATAACTACAAGGCCTTCTACTGCTATGTCTGAAACCTCAAACACAGCACATATCAGTGTCCCAAACTGGTGGTCATTGGTGCCACCTTCACTGAGCTGAGTGACATAGCGAATTTGCTGGATGACAAATTCAGCTCAAAATGAACCTCCACTACCCACCCCCAGCTACTAGCATAACCCCCCCCCAACTATTAACAGGGAGCAGGTTTGGGTGGCACTCAATAAGGCCAAAAACACAGCTTCTGTGGTCCCATACAATATCCTGGGATTCCTCCTAAAGAGAAACATGATCTATCAGGTCCACTTGAGTCACTTTTCAACTGTAGCCTGGAAAATAGTCTTTGTACCACAAAAATGGAGGACTGCAACAGTTATCCCACTTCACAAGAGTGTACCATCAACTAACCCTGGAAACTGCAGACTTATTAGTATGACTAGTCTAATATGCAAATCCATGGAATGAATTATCAAGAAAATGATCAAGAAAGACATAGGGAACCTTCAGACAATGGACCTAATCTGGTTTGCCTTTGTCAAGGGGAGGTCATGCCTACTAAACCTGGTGGACTTTTTTGAGAAGGTCACCAAGGTAATGGATGAAGGAAAATGGCGCATAACCACCTACCTGGACTTGTTTGAGGCCTTTAATACAATACCCCAATTGGGTATAAGCAGGGTCGGCTCATGCTATAGGACTGCAGCCCTCCCACCTAGAAACAAAAGGAAAAAAAAAACAGTGAAACATAAAATTAAAAAAAAAACAAAAACATTTATTTTTACAAGTCCTGGAACTTCTGCGCATGCATGGACACACTCAGACTGCCCCGATTTTCTGCCCTGCAGATGCCAAGGAATCTGTGCAGTAGACAATCACACAGAACAGAGGAGCTCCAGACTGCTTCATCCACAGACAAGACCAATCAGAAGAGAGGTGAGTTTAAGCTCTTGCAGGGAAGCATGGATTGAAGCACAGGACCAATCAGGAGAGACAAGCGCAGAGTTTAAGTATTGGGACATGTGGATTCCGGGTCCAGACACATTTACAGTGCATGTGCATGTGTGAAATACCCCAGTTAACACATAGAGGTGGGTAGAGATACTCAGGCTTGAATGCTGTACCTTGGATGCAGGTGGCAAGGACCTGAATTCCCTACCCACCATTATTTGTAAATAATTGCAGATTTTTGCCTCATATTTGTTCTATTCCTCATAAAATCTGTGGTTTCTGTATCTTCATTTTTCCTTTCAAAGGTCTGTAGTGCAGTGGTGCACTAGTAGCATTGTTGCCTGACAGCTATAGGTTTTCTGGTTTGATTCTTGGCTGGAGTGCCTTCTGTGTGGAGTCTGCATATCTTACAAATATGTGTCTGGAGTGTTTCTCCCTGCTCTGCTGAAAATTGACTTTGTTTTGTTCCAAGTCAGACTAGTTTCCTGGTTAACAAATGTTTAAAAATAACAGGCATTTGAATTTCAGACTTCATATTCTTCAGAAAGTACATGGTAACACAAAATCTTCTATTCTAGCAATTGTCTAAGTCTATAACATGGATATTTGAAATTTGCCCATATTTGTGGGACCGTATTCCCCCATTATTGGCCTCATCCAGGTATTTTGTGCTAAGGTTGAGAGCTATAGTGAGAACTGAATTCACTGAATATGTTTGGCATTATTGGCTTTTTTCAGGTGTTTTTTGCTAAGAGGTTGACAGCTATGGTGAGAACTGAATTCACTAAATGCTAGCCATTTAAGTTTCAGTCTTCCTCTGTTTCACAAAACAGCTGATTTGGCATAGTGGTATGTTTTTCTGACTGTTTTGCACAGGGTCCCCTGGGTTCAAGATGTGGCAGTGAAATGTATGGTGGTAACACAACATTTTATTCTAGCAACTTTCCAACATTATACAAGCAATGTTTAAAATGTGTCCCTGGATTTTGGGCTTTTGCACCCCCCCCATAAATGTTGGCTTTTTCCAGATTTCTTGTGCTGCAAAGTTCAGAGATACAGCTGAGTGTCGAGTAGATTTTACAAGGAGCTGAGAGCTGCAGGGGAACAAAAGTTTAGTGCTGCTTATGCAAAGTCTGCATGCATTGTTAATATCACAACAGGTAGTGTACTTGTGTTGGATATAGAAGGCTATGGGTTCTACTCCCACCATAGGTAGATGCATTGCTGTGTTAAAAAGGGGGTGGATGCTGCAGTCCTTTTTGGCAAAGATTCCTAGTAACTATGAACTTGTTATCAGTTTGCCATCCATTCCCTGTTGCGGTATTACTAGCTTATCATTTTTTTTAATGCATGCAACATAGGCAATTTATTCTTCAAGGGCAACAGGCACTTTATTTATAGATGAAACAATGACATATAAAGTTGTTTGCTAGCAGCAACCTCTTTATTAGTTACAGATTTCTTTAATGTGGATTTTACTACTTCAGAGATTGTGCATATTTACTGATACTGGTGGACTGTAGAAGGTTGAGTAGACTTTTTATGATGGAAATGTTCTGAATTGGGCAGTTTTGTCATTGGTGCATGCATTTTGTTTCATTGTTTACCAGAAAAATGTTCAAAACAATAAATTTAAAATGCCCTCTCTAACAACTGTACTGTGTTGTACAAGGAATATAATGTAATAAAATCAGGAAGGTGTATCAAAGAGCATGTGTATGTTTCTTGTTCAAGCAAGGGGCCTATGATTTTGAAAACAGCCCAAAGTTAATCTTTATCTGCCACTGGCAAAATATATTTTCTTTGAATGTGGGTTTCAATGCTGTTTCAATGCATGTGAGTTTCAAGGGCAGAGAAGTTTTAATGCTAAGTCTATTTTCATTGTGAGACTGCATTGCTTTGTTTAACAGCTATCTATTAGGGTTTGTGGTGTAAAATGCAAAATAAAACTTTCAAATCAAATCTAAATCATCACAGAAGTAAAGCAGTATGCACGTTACAGTGTTTATGGTAAATGGGGCAAAATAACCAAGGTATGGGACATTGAAATGGCTGCAGGGGGGAGGCTCCATTCGACCATGATTTTGTGAGGGGGGGGAAGGGTAGCAAACTCAGACAGCCCCAGTTGAACTATACCTCTCAGTTGTCCATATTTTTGCAGAATGAATAGATATTTGCTTCTTATTTTTGGTTTGTTCTTCATAAAATTTGTAGTTTTCTAGCAAATCATTTAGGAATGAAGTCACTAAATGACAGATATTGAGTTTCAGATGTCATAACCTTCAGAAAAATGTATGCTAAATCAAGACCTGTTATTCTATCAACTGTCTTAAATTTATACAAGAGCAATTTTTAGTAGTGTTTGTATGTTACCTCAATATATTTGGCCTTGTCCAGATTTCCTGCATTAAGAAGTTGAGCGGTACGTGCAAATCGCTTTGTAGAATTAGGAATATCCAAACCTCTCAAATGTCCCCAATTTTGGCTCAAGATGTTGCTCTCCCCTAATAATCCCTCCTCAAAATGGCAATTTTGGAAGAAAACATGGAGGGTTTACAATTATGTATAACTGCAATGATCAGAGTTATAGATTTCAGAAATGCATGTAGATGCTCTTATTTTGTTAGCTGCTCAAGTTAACAGAGTTAATATTAAAAAGGTGTCCCTTCTTTGACAGGTTCCCAGCTGTATTGTGTGGCAACTTTATATTTTGCATCACATTTTTGGTCTGTTTTTCATAAAATTGTGGTTTTCTGGCAAATTAGTGGCAAGTCATTAAAGATTGATGTTAGAAAATAATGGCAGACATTTGAGTTTCAGATTTCATACCCTTCAGAAAATTCGTACTAATGCAAGACCTACTACTGTTCTATTATCTAAGTTTATAACAGCAATATTTAAAAATTATCCTTATTTTTGGGCCTGTGTCCCACTTCTAGTTCTATGTATGGCTTTGTCCAGATTTCTTGCTCTGAAGTTGAGAGGTATGAGTGTCAGAGCCATCACTGTCAGCCAAAGACATTACAAATTGTGACATACTTGTTGCACCCCACTCCCCATTAGAGTGGCTCTGGATGTGTCCAAGGAAGGCAAGGAGCAGTTATGCAGTGTAAGTGTGCAGAGTATTCCCCCATCCAAGGTAGACCACAAGTACAACCATGACTTTTCATCTGTCCTTGATTTTGCAGAATGTTCTGGTTTTCTGTCATATTTTTATACTGTTGATTTATACTTCTTATTATTCAGGAAATGCATGCTGTCACAGTGCCCTGTTGCTCTGTTTAAGTAGCAATGATTTAATGACCATCAGGTAAGCTTGCCGGAAATTGTAAGATGCAATTAAGCTTTAATAAGCATACTGTTAAAGAATTACCAGCATTGAAAGCCTTTTCGTTGTTGCCATGCAGAGGATATTTACATAACTAGATAACGTATAAGCCTTGGATATTGAAATGCATATGACAGTATTTGTAATAAAGGACATGATTACAGTATTTACAGAAGCTCATTACATTTATTGTAGACTTGCAGTCATCTTTTGTTGGAGACTTGCAGTCATCTTTACAGGCTTTACCCGTAAACTAAACAGAATGCCAGTCTATCATGTGTGGTCCATAACTTGTGCAGGAATCCTTTAAGCAATTTATCTTGAGCTTGTTTCTTGTTTGCTGTTCATTTTTTACTTTGATCATGTCTTCCCCGTGAAACAAGTAGATAGTTGTGTCAGGCAGCAGGTCTTTTTTGGATAAGAAACATTTTTACAAGTGGGGGTATCACAGAGATTGCTACTTTCAGCATGTTACTTGGTAATTTTATAAAGCTGAATATAAATTAGAATTAGAACAGCAGTGCAAGGAGTAGTGGTTTGAGTTGAGTGCTGCTTGTTTTTTTATACTTGATTTTGACTGGCATTCCAGTAATGTATTTAAAAAGTAATTTATTTTTTCATGCCTCACAACCTGTGTTTCCATCTGGATATTAAGTAATCTGTCATGTAGCCAATTCATTGAAATATTTTTTTCTTCTGCACTTCATTCTGTCTTGATTGGACTCTCATAATGACTGTTTGGCACCCAGGCAGCATATTTAATTAAAGTTCCAGTTGTTGTGGTTTTGCACATAGCTCCACCCCTTTCTAGTTGGCCATACCCTTCCCATTAGCCCCACCCATTCAGCTGTCTCCTACAGCCCTCCTTTAATTTGAAGTCACCAGCTGCCACTGGGTATAAGTAAAAAACTCACCAAACTAGGCATAAACCCCTAAGGGTTGACTCAGTAGTCAGGGATCTGGGAACATATGTAGATAGTAATTTGGTCTTTGACCAACATGTGTCCATGATAATAAGAAAATCATTCTATATCCCCCAAAGTATAATTAAGGGCATGGCATCCAGGTACAAGGAAATCATAATGGCTTATCAGACCTATCATTGAGTATAATGTCCTCTTCGGTATGTACAGATCAGATATATATATGACAATTGGAGCACCCACAAATGTTCCTTACCTGGTGAATCCAGGGTTTAAATACATTATCCTATATGAATCACCATAAAGCCTTATCTCTGTACCCTGTCTCCTATAGGTTGCTGACAGCGATTGATGTCTGACATACAAAGTATCCTTGGATCCAGCTCTGATGGACCTTTTGCATATTCACAAAATAAACAGTATCACAACCACTAGATACAAGGATTTAAATTTTGCTTGTGACATAAATAAGAAATGTTGATGAGACAGGTATATATCTCAGAGGATCCCCATGCTCTGAAACAGGCTCCACATCCATGTGAAGCAGAGTCTGTCCCTAACCCTATTTAACAGTAACCTTGACCAATGGATGGGAAACCAGAAATTCACCATGGATCTGACTTCCTTGTCTCTGATAGATAGAGGTAGACAGTAATGCCCAAACTAACATACCTATCCTCAAATAACCTCTAGAAACTTCCTAACTAATGTATATCCTAATAATAAATGCCCATAACACATAGGGACACAATTGGGTTGGATTTCAATGCTAGGCTTATAATGGTCCTGATGGATGTTAGTCTTGCATATACCAATGTATCTATGATCGTATGAATCCAACACCTCAAGAGGGAGGCTTGAGATATCTATTGTCACAGAAAAGATGAAATGCATGAATAAAGTAGCATGTGCATAGTAAGTGATATGTAACATGCTATAGTGCATAGTTTAGCACACAAAGATGACTCCTTTCTTAACAATATTTTTGGAAAAGGGCTTATTACCTCCCCCACACATGCTACACCATTCATATTCTAGTTAAATATCTCAGTAGTGTTGATGTCACACTTAAGATTTCTAGGGTCATTGCTGTAGCAGTCATAAGAACATGTTGCAGGACTTTTGATATGTGCAAGACTTAAGACAATTATGTTTTTGCATGTTTGTTCTTAATATAGACAAATGAGGTATTATAATTACACTATAAAATCAGCAAAACATATATTTCAGAACTAAGACATATACATGATCAATATTTATAGTCTAGACTGCCACACCACACTAAACAGCTATAAAGCCATATTTCACTTGATCTGTTTCTCACACATTCAATTAACAGTTGTTTTATTTTTTATTTTTTATACTACAGTAAAAATTGGGAAATCTTTGATGAGAATTCATCATTATTTGACGTCTGGTTTACTCTAGTAATGGTTTGTTGCCAGTTTGATCAGGCTGCTTTTATTTCTTCAGCTACTGATAGTACATATTGTAATGCATTATCATTAGATTTCTACAAATATAAAAAATGACATTCTTGTTATATAGATCATTTTATATCTCGCCAGCCCTGTTAGTAAAAAGTTAGTATGTAGGAGCCATGCCACAAAAATGCAACCTCAAGCTAGAATTCCATTGCTGGCCTAATTTTTGTGACCCATACAAAGATATTTGACATTCTCAGGTTTTAATATTTATTTATTTATTTGACATTTGTTAAGCAGGTTGGTCCAGCTGAGCAAAAAATCCCATTTGCAGTTGAGACCCAAAGAGAAAAGCACCAATACAATAAAAGCAATTATGAAATGTACAGTTAAGGTTAAAGAAATAAAAACCCACCATATTAGCAGCAGACAACCTCCCAAGTGAATACCTACAAATCGCAGCTGATGCTCTGGCCTACCCAGTATCCATCTTGATTAACCGATCTCTGTCAGAAAGTTACGTTCCCACATTGTGGAAAGTCTCACATATAATTCCCCTCCACAAAGGCGGACCCTCTGCAGAACTAACCAATTACCACTCCATAGCTATTCTCTCTCCACTCTCCAAAATACTAGAGAGATGCATACACTCTCAGGTCTCACACTACCTCCTTACTAACAACCTCCTTTCCAGTACTCAGCATGGTTTCTGACCAAACCATAGCACCACCACTGCCTTACTCTCCTTTACAAACACTATCCTTCAGCATAAAAACAATGGCTATCTCTCCTCTGCTACTTTCCTAGACCTATCTAAAGCATTTGACATGGTCCCACACAAACAACTTATCTCTGTCCTCAATAACCTATCCTTCTCATAATCAGTCACCAACTGGTTTCAGAGTTACCTGTCTGACTGCCAACAATCCGTTGTATGGCAGAATGACATATCTCCCCAACTACCTGTCTCCATAGGGGTTCCCCAAGGATCCGTCCTTGGACCCCTACTTTTTTCTGTTTACACCAATAATCTAGCCTCTGCCACCAAACATGGCACACTCATCCAATACGCAGATGACTCTACAATCATCTGCTCAGCCCAGTCCCTACCCAAACTGCAAAAAGTCACACAGGAAGCCTTTTCCTCTGTTGAAACATGGTTATCCGATGCCCAATTAATACTCAACCCAAACAAAACTAAACTACTCATCTTCCAACCCTCCAAACATACTCAAAACAACTCTCACTTTAACATCACAGCAAAAGACAACACCACTATATACCCAACTGAACACACCAAATTGCTAGGAGTGGAAATAGACAATAAACTAAAATTTGACATTCACATATTCATGACCATAAAAAAAGTCCACAAAAAACTAGGAGCATTATACAGAAATAAACAATTTCTCACCAAAGCAGCAAAGATTTCAATAGCAAATTCCCACCTTATCTCCACCCTACTTTATGCCTCTCCAGTATATACCAACCTAAGGAAATGTGATTTAAACAAGCTAGAGACCTGCTACAACAAAATCGCAAAATTCACCACAGGGGCATCCTACCGTAGTCACCACTGTCTCTCACTTGCTGAACTGGGCTGGCTTGAACTCCCTCACCTCCTTCAGTGGTATCAACTCTCACTCACCCACAAACTAGTAAACCATCCACTAAATGTCCCATCCCTCCAGAATCTACTCCAACCCTATCGCACCACCAGACCACTAAGATCCAGCAACAAAAATCACTTGCAGATCACCAAAGCCAATAACTCTGCTGGTGAAGCACTATTCTCTTGCGCCATAGCCAAATTATGGAACTCACTCCCACCCACAATTACCTCCATACCATCATGCACCAACTTCAAAACTTTATTAAAAGCGCACCTAAAAACATGCTGGCTATGCCCTTGCAACTCCCACTCTAATATCATCCACCCCATCCAACTACCTTTCTTTCACCTCCACTAACTACCTTGATTATAGCAAGCTCAGATGCTCATAAGCCTAGTACTTATTATACAGCAGGAACTACTCATTGTTACATTTGTTAATGCCTGTTATGTACTCCACAGATAAATATTCTAGTTGTCTACTGATGTACTATGTTCTTCATCTGTAAATATGTTGTAAGTAATTTCTATGTTAAATTGTTAATCACTATGTAATCCAATGTAACTACTGTCTGTTTATTTTACTGTGGAGCTTTTCTCCCTGGGCCTCCACTGAAAATGGACCCACGTCCAGTCGGACACTCCCGGTCAACAAATTTAAATAAATAAATAAATCAATAAATAAATAAATAAAAGTAATAGTCATCTGTTGGTGATTATGGAGGTGAAGAGATTTACAGTTCAAATGCTGACAGACTTGTGCATTTACTTTATATAAATAAATACCTGTAATGTATCCTTTAACTTTTTAAATGCATTTGTACACCTTAATTCAACTGCATTCCTAGACATTGATAGTTGTTGATGATCACTGTGAAAATTAGTAAGATTCTGGATGAGTGGCATTCTTAGTGTGTAATGGTTTTTCATCTGCAATAGTGCCAGATGTTCTTATATGACAGTTCACATTGCTAGTGAAGGTAAAGACTTTAAATTTATTCTTTCATTGACAATTTTTTTTCATTTGTGTAGTCATTATTTTCCTGGATTCTGCAAGACACAGAGAGAAATCAAATGAGTGACAATACATTTGTAGTGGTTCTTACCAGCAATGAGCAATGCACTGACTTAAGGAGTGCTTATTACTTACTTTTACTTGTTAATGGACCAACCTTCAAAGTCCAAGTTCCTCTTTTAGGATAACATGATATCACTGTCTGGATAAATGACTTGCTCAAGTCAAACAACAAACAGAGAATGAAGGATTCAAACCCATGATTGCAGGATGAAGCTCATTAGCAGGGCATTGCCTTACTCTCCTCTGTTAAACTAGACTGCACAGATAATACATTGTATTTTGGGAGCCTGCTAGCTTAATACTATCTGTTGTGGTAAAAGTCATTCCTTCCTGACATGCTGAAATTTACAGTATTTATTCCCATCTGACATGCAAGAATGTCTCTCCTAAGATCACATTAAATGTAACTGTTTGCACTCTCAGAGAAACAAAAGAAGTATTAAAATGATGAAAGCTAAACAAAGACCTCAATAACATTAACATATATGTATTGTTTCTAATATTCTTGCATTTCAGCTTAACAACTTTCTGATATTAAACATTTAATTTGTTTAAGGGTAACCACAGAAAATAATGAATTTACTGCTATAGAAAGTTAAGTTCTACTGGTAATTAGTTTCCAGTCAACTACAATACCTTAAAAAGCAAAGATAAGGGTAATGACCAACGAGCATATAGGCAAGCTGTCTCACTACTGGGCAACTGCAGTGAAACAGACCACATCAGAAAGGTAATCTAGTCTTATTTCCTTTTGCATGATCACTGAAAACCAGCATGTCTGTTAGAAGAAAGTTTATTCAGCATACTTCCTGTACTATTCATCAAATCTATTTATTGCACACACCTGTGAGACAGATGGGGCCCGACTGAAAGCAAAATATAGCACCGTAACACAATTGACCTATATGGATTTAATATAAACAAGTTATTTTGTGTACAATGTAAATGCCTACAAACTAATATGACTTATTCTATTGCAGACATAACAACTCTCAGTTCTGTTCAAATTAATTGGATATGCTATGTGGATACTCTGCATTAATGCAGCCAGAAAATAGTTAATTTCTTTACTTAGTTTGTATTACACTTGTCAGATCAAGTACTTCAATTGTAAAAGTGCATGTGAAACATATCATCCACATATTTAACCTTCCTGAAGACTCCAGTATTGTTTATATATGTTCTGAAACAGAACCACACATGAGCGTCACTAATGACCTGTTTCTTTTAAGTTGTTTAGAATAATGGACAGTTTAGTTTCAAAGTCAATTATGTTGATATACTATCCAGCACTGCTTTGAACTGCGTAGCTTGTCTGGCCTCATGTCTGTGGTAGTTATTCCATTCTTTTATGCTAAATGAAATTGAGCATGATAGGAAAGAGTACTGACATGACAGAACACTGTTGCCAATGTTTACTGAAATGAAAATTACAAACATCTTTGCTCATACAAGTAAAAATATGCAAGGAACTGTCTGAGCTTTTATTCATATAGTTGTTTGCCCCTTATGTGTACCTAAAGTACAGTCAGCTATGATGTTAATATATTAGAGGTCTATATGTTCTCTGAAATAATCCCTGTTATATTTAGGTAAAGTTATTATTAGCAACATTTTAGTATTATAAGGAAACAGCTCTGTAAAGATAGAATGGTAATAGATTTATAAAGATGATACTGATAATAATGAGTTTAAAAAAGAATAAAATGTTCCAAGACTCAAGTCCAAGATAGCCCAAAGCTAAATAAAATAAAATCTGGTCTTAACTTTGCAAGGTGTTTATTAAAATTATGTTTTTTTCATCTTGTACTAGAAAAAAGTGAGTCAGAATAAATAATAGTCACAAACCTCTTCCTCCTCTTAAATAAATAAATGTCACATGATATATAAACAACCAATAACAATCAATGAATACAATAGTATTTGTTTCTAAAAACACTATTGCTAGAAACGCTGTAAATTAAGTCAAGGCTGTCTATCTAACTCATAGAAAAAAAACAATGCAATTTCCTATAAAATAAATAGTTGTTTGAGTCACCACCCCTTCATTAATTTCAACTTTCTCTAAAATAAAGCAAATAAATTTATCAAAGTTATTACAGGAAATGTGTTTTGCTAAGACAAATGTATCTCATTTCTTTTATAGACAGCAAAATATATACTTTAACAGTCTTCTCAATTTTCCTTCTACTAGCTTCTATGGGACCTGACAATATCCCTGGCTGTGTTTCACATGAACTACAGAGTGAACTGGCACCTCACCTGTGTGCCTTGTTCAATCACAGCCTCAGGCTTTGTCCCTGCTGAATGGCGCACTGCTACAGTCATCCCTCTCTACAAAGGAGGAGATACTACAGACCCTGGGAACTATCACCCCATTAGCCTGACAATTCTGATACGCAAAGCTGTGGAACGCATCATCATGGACCTAATAAACAAGGATATAGGAAATCTCCAAACTCTGGATCCCACACAGTTTAGTTTTGTGATGGTAGATCATGCCTGCACAACTTGGTCAACTTCTTTGATTCAGTCACCAGAGCTGTGGATGAAGGCAAGGTGATTCATACAGCCTACCTTGATCTGGCCAAGGCTTTTGATACCATTCCCCACTCAGGAATCATAGAAAAACTCACTAAGCTAGGCATCAACCCCTATATCACTAGGTGGGTTGCAAACTGGCTCACAGATAGAACCCACAGTGTGAAAGTAGCTGACTCCAAGTGAGACTGCTGATTAGTCATGAGTGGAGTCCCACAGGATTCGGTCCTGGGTCCTCTCCTGTTTGATATCTACTTCTCTGAAGTCCAGGCCAACACAAAGGGACTCTGGCTGACAAAGTTCGCAGATGATTGCAAATTGGGAGCTATTATTAACTCCCCAGGTTATGTTGATATCCTACAGAATGGCCTCACTGTGACCAATGACTGGTGTCAGAACCATGGCCTTAACCTCAATGCCAAAAAATGTGTCATCATCCCCTTTGGGAAAAACCCAGTTCCCAAGTATTACCACATTGATAGCAGTTCACTGAACACAGAAGGCATTATAAGAGATCTGGGAACACAGGTTGACAGCAACCTCTCTTTTGATCACCGCATTGCCACTGTGGTCAGAAAGTCCTTTTGTGTGGCACATCTCATTACTAAGGGTTTTGCATCCATGAAGAAAGAGGTCATTGTCTACCACTACTCTTCCCTCATTAGGCCAATAATCGAGTGCAATGCCCCATTTGGCATGTACCTCACTAGACATCTGAAACAACTAGAGAGGCTGCAAAAGTACCTCACAAAGAGAATCCTAGGCCTTAAACACTTGTCCTATATGGACAGACTCAAAAATCTCCAACTACTCTCTGTCTCATATTGCCTACATAGAGGCGATCTCTGCTTGACTTACAAAGCCAAGTCTGACTCCGCTCTGTTAGAAATGTTACATTTAAAGAAATCCCAATCCCTCCGCACCACACACTTCAGATACCTCAACCTCATTACCGCAATTAACAGAACATGCTGGAGGGACAGGTTCATAATCCAGAAACTGCCCATGCTATGGAAAGAGTTCCCATACATGTCAAGCAGAGCACCTCGCTGACCCTCTTCAAGAGAAATATTGATGAGTGGATAGGAAACAGAAAATTCACCCCGGAGATAACACCAGTGACTCTACTCGACAGAGGCACTGGGAACTAAGGTTGGGTGGCACTATGCCAGGGTAATCCTATGGTCAGGCTTGTAAAGGCCCCAGGGCTATTAGCCTAGTACACACTTATGAACCTATGAACGAGTGTAGTAGACTGGACAAGATATACAAATTGCAGTATATACCATACCAGCTGCATTACAATCAAAGTGTCCATTACAAGTGTTTCTTTTCTTACCCAAAATAATATACCTGTATCAATGTGTAAATCTGCACTGTTTGTGGGAATCACAAATGAACATCCCAGGATCCCTATTTGAAAAATAAACAATACTTTGAGATTCAAATCTATGTTTTAAATGAATTTATATAACTAATATTGATAGCATGATAGTAATATGCATATTGGAAACTAAAGAATGTATGAAAAAGGCTCTGAAGAACACTACCATCACAGAAATAACAACTTTAGCAAGCTTTTTTCTGTCTTTATTGCTGACTTGCAGACTTCTCCTTTGGCACTTGCAACTAATACTGTGCTCTCTAGATTGTGTAACTAGAAAGGAGGTTCAATGCTCAACAAGGGAAACGTGTGTGTGTGTGTGTGTGTGTGTGTGTGTGTGTGTGTGTGTGTGTGTGTTTATGTAATACATGGTGCAGTATCCACTTCTGCTAAGAAGAATACATTTAACAGGTAACTATCTCTGATGCACAAAGTGTAAGTGAAGTGAGCATAGAAAAAGAGGCTACATAATGCAAGGTTCAAATCCAGTTGCAGATACCTAGGGGATAGGTTGTCATAATGGTTAAAATCTTCACCTCATCAACACGAAATCTGACCATGGATTAATGGCTAAGTTTAAAATGGCCCATCAGGGCAATTAGCCTAGTATTCTCCTACAAACCTATTAACTTGCACGGAAAGTGATGCACAGGAATAATGTCTAAGGATGGCTATTCAACAAAATGAGGCAGTATGAGACAGCTAAAAACACAGAAAACCCAGTATCTCGTGGCAAGAAGGCATATGATACACACATAATGATCTGGTAACCCAAAACATTCAACTAATTTTGCTTTATACAGAACAGAGTCAACAAACATACTTCCCTGAAGTTTGCAATGAACTAATAACAGTTCCATGCTTATCATGAACAAAAATTATGGACATCTCAACAAGGGCAGAAAGGATTATTGCTACTTAGGCCATGACAGTTGTTCACACCACACTCGATAACCTATGAAGGTCCTCCCTCTTGTAAATTCAACAAGTGGTGGGATTATTATGTGTCCTAAAAGGGCAAGTAAAAAACACAGCTACTTAGTGAAATTCTTCAATCAACCCATTTCACACCTGACAACATTTGTGCACCTATTCAGTGGATAAAGAAATGGTGTCATAGACAGGGATCATGTGCCTAACAGCCTAGAATGAAGCATGCAACTAGACTGAGTGCTTTCTCTCTGGTGAGGTCCATAACAATCCCAGGAAATGGAAATAGTAAATAGGACATTTTTCCATCTCCATAGGTTCTTTTTAAAACCTCTTCAGAACCCAAGAATCTGAGGTGAAGGTAGCCTAGTTAAGTGCTAGAAGTCTCAGCAAAAAATGGGTGCCTTAAAAACTTTTTTTCGTCTTGGAATATGTTGCTGTTTGTATCATTATTGAAACATAGTTTAAATATCCAGCATGCAATATTACAAATTACTAGGTATTCTTCTTTCATTGTTGCAGATTAGGTAGGATAGGAGGAGATATTTCAGTTTTTTTAAGATCTGTTAAATCCAGAACTGAAGAAAACAACTCAGGACATGAAGTTACTCAAACAGGGAGTAAGACCAATGGTATTGAAGACCAATGGTATTGATTATAATATTCAAGGAATATACTATATACCAGTTATGTTCTCCACAAAGCATGATGATTTCTCAGGAAACTATAATATTTAAAATAATAAAAATACAGTCCTTAATCTGGATTTTAACAATCCAGACATTGAGTGCTTAAATGACTGAATATCAAATAAATTCTCAGGCATTAGCTGCATAAAATCCAATGATATTTTTATTACATCAGTCAGTATTGTAGGATCTTTGTGCTTCACCCTTGGCTATACACTTTGAATTTATGACAGCTCATAAATGCACCATCCTAAACCTAAGTATAAAAACAAACGTAGTTATAAATAATCCTTCCTAAAATATGATACAGTAAAAGATTATGAAGAAATGCTGATCTTATCAAATCTGTTGGAGATACTATTAATCTTTGATCTTAATTTCTGCATTCAACATATAAACATTAACATGTACATTTACAAATAAATTCATTTAAATCCACATATTAGTAGAATCACAGAAATACTAAGATATAGAACTTAAAATGAAGGTACTACTTTACTTATAAAAATTACCTAGTCACGAAAACTATTTACTTGTATTATCAAATATTCCATTTCTACTTATAAACTTAGCTTGCACTTTATGGCAAAAATCAATAGAAAGAGGTTTTTGATTACATTTTAAAGTTAAAATAGAAAACCGTGACTATAACATGTTACCATAAACAATGAATCAGTCATGTAGCCGGAGAACACACTGAATGCACCTGCATAAAAAAACTGCAACCCTCATAGTAAGTAAAATAAAATACTATAGAGAAACATCTTGTTTAACTACAGACGTGATAACTGCTACCACAAGAAAAAATAAAATCTCACATTCCATGGGCCAAAGCAACATCATGAAGGTATCATATATACATACAGTCAAAACATATCTATTCCCTATGAGTTATGTTAAAAAAATATCATGTGGCCACATTCCTCATCTACAGTAACATACTGTTGTATCAGTTCACAAAATGGGGGTGAGGAACATCAAATCCAAGTAACTTTAGACCAATGAACTTAATCATTATTCCATATAAAATCATAAAGTCAGTTTGAATGGAGTTTATCCAAACGGTCACATGGAACTTATTTCTTTCAGATACGAATGAATTTGTGTTTGGTGTGGGCATCCTGCCCTTTAATTCTTGTGACATTCTCTGAAGAGGAAACAGAAGCACTTGAAGGGCTGAAAGTGAAAACTGTTGATCTTGACCTTGCTAAGGCATTCGACAGTTTTCCACATAAGAGAATAATTGCGAAATTTAAATCATTACATGCGAATTTGTATGTTAAGCAATAAGTAAAACACTTATTAAGTAGAAGGACACAAAACGTCAAGTGAGGAGGTTACTTGCCTACTCTTAAAGATATTGCCAGTGGTATCTCACAGAGCTCTTTGCTGTGTTAGCTTTTTAGACTATTTTCAGGTATAAAACAGGGACGTGGACTTCAGATAATCAAATATGTTGTTGACTGCAAACCATGTAGTTCAACTACTTCAATAAAAGATATCTAGGCTCTCCAAGACGGTCTACAAAAATGGAGCCCTGGTGCACTAGTAAAGACTTCACCTTTAATGTCTTGAAATTTGGTTTCATATGAGAGATCACAAAAAGGCCACACACTATGATTTCAAACTAAATTGTCAAATTACAAAATGCAGCATGGCTATTAAAGATCTGCAGATAATAGCAGACAACAATTTAAACTTTCACTAGTGCATAGTTAGAAAAAGCATATTCGGTAGGCTTATTTAATTCTAAAAGGCATGTCTAGTTACTCCAGGAATATCAGTGTACTGGTTTATACCTCACTGATTTGCCTCAATGAGAATAATACTGTATTTTATAATATTTCACTGTATAATTGCATTTTTATACTGCATTGCTTAACATTTATGTAGAGGATCATATGGGACAGTGCAAGACAATTATTTATTAGGGAAAAAAACGTTTATTCAAGTTTTGTATCAAAGTATCTTTTGCATTCATTAGGTGCTTTATCATGGAAAGAAAGTCCAAGTTGTGAGTCTACAATTTAAAATGCAAGTCAAATTTTATTAAAGGTCTATAGCTGTAATTAAAACATTTACATTTTTAACTTTAAAACCCTTGTTTACAAAGTAATAGTGATAAAGTTATTTAGTTGTACCTTGATTTATAAAGAGAGATGCAACATATTCTTATAGGCTACAAAAGCAAAATTAAAAAAGAAAAATCTGCTGCTACACTGTCCTGCCCCTATCATCAGATACAAACACTTGCCAAAAATGACATTTGTCAACATTTAAAAATAAAAGGAGAACACATTCAGGTTGCCTGTATTTTGATATTCCTTATCATTCTTATTGTCTGTGGAGTCTTCCTGCACTATATAAAATGAAGTCCCCGTTTTCAAACTCAGTCAGCTATTAATAGATGCTTGCTATGCAAGAACACATTTTATTATTTTTTTTATTATTTCACATGAAGTAATCCCTTTATTCAGCTGTAATTTTTTAATGCTTAAACAAAGTTCTGCTATGAGAGATCAGCAGTTAATTTGTTGAATCACAACAGTGCAATCCTAGCAGTGAAAACTTTGCTCATTATGTTTGATATAATATCAAAATATGTCCTGTTTCACAGGGAGCAATTCCCTCATACTCCATATGTGTGGGCAAGCCCCTGGAACTTATACATACTCCATGCATGCTTAACTGTTGTGGAAGGGAGGAACTTCCGGAAACAAGCCCCTGGAACTTATAGATACCAACTCCATGCATGCTTAACTGTTGTGGAAGGGAGGAACTTCCGGAAACAGTGACTATGGCCTTTGACTAAATACTTGATTGACTCTAGAATGAGCAAGCAATTCTTTCTGAGCTGTTATACACTGGGAAAATACAATGTTATCCATAAACAAACAATACAGCAATCCTTCATATAAGTCAGGTCATCTCAAAAAATTTGTGCAAGCTAATTTAAACAGCAAGGCAATGTTTCCAAAATGAGACAAATCAGATTCTAAGCAACAATGCTCATTGTATACTTAGAAGCTGCAAACTACTGTTATTCTAAAATGTATCAATGCTTCATTAGTTAATGGAGTCTTTCAGGGTTATGAGTTTTTAGCTTTGCTAAGAACCACAGTTAATACTACTTATTGACAGGATTGTGAGTAACGGGATTGCAACAGGTGGCACACTTGCCTTTGGTGGAGAAGGCTGTGGGTTCTATTCTCACACCCGTTAGACTGATTATTGACACTACAGTGCAGCATAAAGAGGGTGCTGTACTCATGAATGTGCCGTCCTTCAGATGAGACATTAAGCCAAAGCTTGAGTTGGTGGTAGCTTAGGTAGATGGGAAAGATTCCATTGCACCTATTGAAAAGAATAGGGTAAGTTCCCTGGCCAAATTTCCCCTAGTAGTATGAATACTAACTAGGATCTCAACTGAAAAGAGGCTACTAGCCTGATTGGACTAACCCAGTCAACAAAGGAAAAATTAAATAAAATAGAAATTCGAGGTAGACAAAATATACTGCTCTATATTTGTAGACCTTGTGCAATGTAACAATATGAATGGAGAGAAAGATAATTGTCTTCATTTTCACTTGTCACCTGTCACATGCTTTCTCATTTTATTTAACATACATCATTAACCATTGCTCAGGGTGGTAGCAGTGTAAACTAACATTTAGAACTATGAATAAAATGCTTGTATTAGCATTACATAAGACAGTTTTTCACATGTTTCAGTCTGTTCATTGTTAGAGATATGACTAAATCTGGATTCAGAATAGGATTTTACTGCAAGACCTGTTGCTAACTTCTTTGACATTTTATTATTCACTACCATAAGGTCTATTTTAGGGTTGTATGACAAGTGCTCGCATGCTAGTAGTTCATGACACACTTACTCCCTGACAATTGCTCAAAAAACAAGTGCCTGTACTCCCATTAGCCAAATCTCATATTTCTACATTGCCCTCCTAAAACTGAATAGGCTTACCACAACCCTAATTCTAACCCCAAAACTCCCATCCAGTTCTCATCCCAAGCCCTTGTTCCCTTACCCTAAAACTCCACTCACCCTCCCTTATCCTAAAGTCCCCAATTGCTCCTTAACCCTAACTCTCCCACTCTCAAAACCTAAAACTGCCTGCCCACTTCCTAACCCTAAAACTCCCTTACTGTTCAATACCCTTATAATACTTCTCCCACTCCCGATCAGTAATCCCATCCTCCCTGCCAAGACAGCTGCACTTATCTCACTCAAACTCAAATAATGTGCTCGGAAAGGCTATGAAAGTTGCTTGCCCAAACTTGTTTAAGCTCGAACATGAGCAGCTGCCTACATGTGCAAAAGACAATGAAGTCTCTAGCCTCAAGACATCAGTTTTTGAGTGCTCAGGACTCTGTTTGTAGCTGATCCCTTACTTTTGCATAACTGTCACAGTGCAGCTTGTATTTATTCACTGGCTTGTATTATATAGACATGCCTAACTAAGGTCGAATTGCTCTTGTCTTTAGGCCTTAGCCTTTTTCCTTCCAATACTTTTTATTTTGTATATTTTTTTCTCTGTGAAAGGGTCCACTGAAAAGTCTATGCTCTTAATACTTAACTACCATATTTCCTGTTGCAGCCATAGTTATAGTGTCTGACTGAGTGTTTCCATCAGTACGTAATCAATAATTACTGGCTGTATAAATAATTATGGTTAGTTGTACATTGCACTGCAATGGTAAGTTCCATTGCAGCTTATAATTAATGATATTTCCATTATGAAATATTTGCTCCCAGCGAACATAACCTTTGACATTGTAACAGATTTTTAAATGTCTGACTTTTGGGGTGTGCTTGATAAAACTAACATCATCTTTCTAGTTATTTGTTGACTGTTCTGTTATTTTGTACCATTTCAAAACAATTGACTTCCCTGTATGTATGGGACAGTACAGTGAAGAGTGGTATCTTAGCTACAAAAAGGAGCTGTACACATATGTCAAATTACTGTTCTTCATATTGTATTAATTTTGACAATGCCCTAAATAGCAACATATAGGGGTTTCTTGGAAGTCTTGACTCCACATGTCCCTTAACTTGTGCATTTACGTGTATACTCTTACTATATCCTTGCTTCCCAACAAAATACTGCACAGGCTGCAGGACTTAACAGAAAATGTTAAGCATTTATAGTAGACAGACTTCACAAACATGATAATTGCCAGCAGGATGTGCCCGCATTAAAAATAAAAAAGTGTTCACAAACAACGATAATGCAACTGACTGAAGATGATAAAATTATTTTTTACCTTCAGTCACCCTGTTTCTGTGCTTAGTGGTTCCTTTGTAATATACAAAGCAGTTGCACTGCCTTGTAGCACTACAATCCAATTATCTGTCTCTCGTAAATAATTGTATTTTTAAAATGAACTTGTACATTATTCTTTTAAATGCAAACCAAACATAGATTTTGTTATATATGTTTCCTTTCCCAGATGGACTTGTGTTCAACACTCATTTTAGCTACATTTTGATTTTATACCAACTCTGGATATTGTTCATTAAACAAATGCTGTTTCATAGGTTCATAGGTTCATAGGTTAATACTAGGCTATCTGCCCTAGGGCATTTATAAGCCTAGCCCAGAGTTTTGTGGCTTTCGCCACCCCTTTAGTTTGAAGGATACTATGCCCATTATTTTTCTGCGCCTCTGTCAAGCAGTGACACCGAGGTTATCCCTGGGGTATACCTGCGATCTCCCATCCATTGGTCAAGATTTCTCTTGAACAAGGCCAGCGAGGTGCTCTGCCTCACATGTACCGGGATTTTGTTCCACAGCATAGGGAGTCTCTGGGTGATGAATCTGTCCCTCCAGCACGTCCTATTAATAGCTGTGTTGAGGTTTAAGTCTCTTGCCCTTGTAGTTCTGATGGATTTAGATTTTTTGAGGTGAAGCATGTTCATTAATTCCGGGTTGGACATGGCCTTGTATGTCAAGCACAGGTCACCTCTGAGCAGACGGTAAGCGACTGAATAGAGCTGGAGTTCCTTCAGTCGGGCGGCATAAGACATATTTTTGAGACCCTTTATCCTTTTGGTGAGGAACTTTTGGGGCCTTTCCATTGCTGCAGGTGTTGGGTCAGATACATTCCGAATGGGGCATTGTACTCAATCATTGGTCTGATGAGTGATGAGTACAGGGGAACGATGACCTCCCTTGATCTAGATGTGAATCCCTTCATGATCAGGTGGGCAATGTAGAAGGTCTTCCTAACTACTTTGGCAACGTGAGTGTCAAACAAAAGGCCACTGTCAACCTGGGTCCCCAGATCCCTTATAACCTCTTCTGTGCTTAGTGGATTGCCACCTATATGGTAACTAGGGGTAACCTTGTTTTTCCCGAAGGGTATGACTATGCATTTTTTGGCGTTTAACTTTAGGCCATGGTTCTGGCACCAGTTATCCGTTTCTATGAGACCCTTCTGAAGGATGTCTGTGTCAGATGGGTTTTCAACTATGGTGCCCAGTTTGCAGTCATCTGCAAACTTTGTCAGCCATAATCCTCCTGTGTTTGCTTGTACTTCTGAAAAGTAGATGCCGAACAAAAGTGGGCCCAGGACTGAGCCCTGTGGGACGCCACTTGTGACAGGCTTGGAGTCTGACATGGCACCAGCAATTCTGACCCTGTGGGTTCTGTCACTTAACCATCTAGTGACGTATGGGTTTACATTTAAGCTGGTGAGTTTTTCAATGACACCCGAGTGGGGTATTGTGTCAAAAGCCTTTGCCAGGTCGAGGTAGGCTGTGTGGACTGCCTTGCCCTCGTCAATGGCCTTGGTGACTGTTTCGAAGAAGTCAACCAAGTTTAAAAGGCATGATCTGCCCTTGACAAAGCCAAACTGGGTTGGATCCAAAGTCTGCAAGTCCCCTATGTCTTTATTTATGAGTTCCATTATGATCCTCTCCATAGCCTTGCAGACCAGGCTTGTCAAGCTGATGGGACGGTAGTTTCCGGGGTCGGTGGAGGCACCTCCTTTATGAAGTGGGACCACTGTTGCCGTACGCCACTCCTTGGGTATGTATCCTAAGGTGAGGCTAAGATTAAACAGCTGCCCTAGCTGCGGGTTTAGTTCCTCATTGAGTTCGTGGAGCACACAACCGGGGACACCATCTGGTCCCATGGATGCTGTGTTTTTCACCTTGGAGATAGCAGTTCTCACCTGAGCATTTGAGATGTTTGGGGGACTACAGTCCTCTGGTATAGATATCTCTCCTTTTGGGGGGGAGAGGGGGGAGAAATTTGCACTGAACCTGCCAGCCAGTATGTTGGCAATGTCTGTAGGTTCAGTGATTTTTACATCATTTTGAACTAATTCTGAGCATATCTGGGAGTTTCCTCCCAGGTTTCTAACATAGCTAAAAAAGGCCTTATGATTGTCTTTTGAGTCCTTAGCGATTTTTCTCTCAAAATTTGCCTTGGATGCTTTTATGAGAGATCTCAGTTTTTTACTTATAATGATCAGGGGTGTCTTCCCTTTTACGGATTTTGCTCTATCTTGTAGTAGCTTCTTCCTTTTGTTGTAAAACTTGTTTATGGCTGGGGTCCACCAGACTGGACGCTTGCCTTTGGTACAAAGAGTCTTTGTTTTGTTTGGGATTGCCTGGTCCATGCAGCCCTGGAGGTGCTGGTAGAAGGCATTTGTAAGTGATTCAGCGGTTTGAGTAATGGTTTCCACTGGCTCGGGGGCCTTGAAAGAGACCACACCAGTCTTTAGGAGTGTGAAGTCGGCTTCTGAGGAGTTCTTCACTGTGGTCTTTTTTATCTGGGGTGGGGGCGGTATGTGGACTTCCAGTGAGATTAGTTTATGATCTGATCTCACCAATGATGGGTATACTTCTGGTGTTGAACATTGTGACCCCATGTTTGTGATGATGAGCTCTAGTATGTTTTCTCCTCTTGTGGGGATGGTGACTAGTTGTTCCATGGCATTTGAGTTTATGAACTCTAGGAACCTTTGGGCTAGAGTGTTGGGGCTTGAGTAGTGATCCCAGTCTATATTTGGATAGTTGAAATCACCCAGTATGATGATGTTTGGAGATATATTTATCCCCTCCAGTGTTTTCATGAAAGCTGTGTGAGGTTCCTGAGTTTGAGAGGGTGGCCTGTAACAGGCTACGAACTGCAGTGCAGTCTTGCCTACGGTTAATTGCACCTGGATGGTTTCCGATGCATTGTGCATTGCCACCAACCTTGAGGTGAGGGTGTCCTTGATGAATATGGACACCCCCCCTCCTTTCTTGGTGTTGTCCGGATTTTGGGGCCGGAACGCATGATATGAGGTAAAACCTGATAGTGCCGGGGTGCTCTCAGGAGCCTTGAACCAGGTTTCAGTCACAGCACAGACATCGATGTTCTCCATACTGAGAAGGGCTTCGAGTGCGTGCATCTTGAGGTTGAGACTTCTGGCATTGAGCAGCATTACCCTTAGTTTTTTCCTTTTTTGTGTTCTAGGGTGGTAGGTTTAGAATTTGAGCCCTGCCTAAAAAAGGCACAATGGGGGTGGCAAGAGCCTTTGCCAAAATCCGGAAGCCTAGGGGTGACAGGTGCAAGCCGTCCCTTGCGAAGCAGCGTGGCTTGTCCAGCATGTCATCCCAGGCAGACAGACATTGGATCCCCTTTGAATGACACCATAGTTTAAGCCAATTATTAAAGCTGATCATCTTGTCTTCGTAATGTGGCATCATTCTTGGTGAAGGTAGGATACTGCTCAAGGTCAGGGTCATACCTGCCTGGGCTACATAATCAGAGAGCTCCTCTATGTCTCTTTTCATGTAGTCCAGGGAGGTACGTCTCAGGTCATTCACACCAGCATGGACAATGACTGAGTCATACTTGTACCTGCAATTGAGTGACCTGAGTGCTTGCGTTATGTGGCGGATTCTAGCGCCCGATAGGCAGCTTACTGTGATCTTCTCCTTAATCAATCTGGTGAGCGGGACGTCAGTGTGTCTGACTATGGAGTCACCTATGATGAGTGTGTCTGGCATTGTGTTTGGCCTTAAGGGCTGTGACTGTTTGGCACACTGACTCTGTGGTCTATGTGTTGCATGTGCTGTGCCCTGTGGAGGCAGTTGTTTGGGTGTCTGCTTTGGTGGCCTCTGCTGTTTTGGTAGATTTTTGATCAGAGCCTCCGAGTATGTCTTTGTGTGTTTATGTGTATGATTTGAAGTTTTGATAGTGCTATGTGAGACTGGGTTTGTGGTGTGTGTGTGTGTGTGGTTACCTTCTCCTCCTGTCTGGTCTTGCCAGTCCTATGTTGAGAGAGCTCAGCCTCCAGTTTGGCTATATATTTGCATCCCTCGCATGTATTTGTGTTTTGTGGGAGAAGGAGGGGGTTGTCAGTGTACATGAGGCAATTGTAACATTGCCTCAATATTCCCAGATTTACCAGCTGAGCAGGAGAAGACACTAGCAACTGATCCATCGCCATGCTAGAAGGAATAGACAAAAACTTTATGTAGATGAGTTTGAAAAAGACTTCGGGGGGTGTGGTGTTTTTTGGCCGGTGGGGTACTATGTATAATAAAAAGTGCTATATCAGAGTAAAAAGTACTTTAGGAGCAAGTGCTAGGCTTTACAGATAGAGAGAAGTCTACTTAGGAATCAAGTAGAGCTGAACTTCGTAGTTAGAGAATAGGCTGGTTAGATTATTTTTATGATTTCGGAAAAACTACAAATACTGTGCTGTCATCTTTCGTGTATTTTCAATAAACTATGAGGATACAAGTATTTAGTTCACAGCAAAAACACCATCATAAAACAATTAACTAGTTTTAAATAAATTTACAAATCAGGAAGCTAATAACAAGGGCAGTAGGAATGCAAAGTAAACAGAAAAAAAAACAGACTATAAATGGTTAAAATTAATTATCTTTCACAAAGACATGCAGGTCTGGACGGATCTCAGCATACATATTTTGGTCAAATATCATGATCAGTGCACAAGACTTAAGTTATTAAGGATGAAAAACACAGCAGTTTATCTTAAATGTGACAATATAATATAAACGCAGTTTACAAAGTATAATCTTCTCTAATTTATCGAACAGAACGCAATCAACAATGACAAACATTCCGTTACCACATAATTCAACACTGATTTCAACAGCAGTCCCCCTGAAGAGTTACACTTTACATACTAACAATACTCACGTCATCGTGCTGCATTCTGAAGTCTGCCCGGGGATAATCAAAGTGCTATGAAATGAGACCATTCACCAGCAAAAACACTCCAATACCTAGCTGTCAAGATTCAGTTGAGAAACTGAATTCATTAAAGAAAATACATTTTAGAAGGGACGCAAGCAGTTTGGGGGTCAAAATTAGAACTACAAAGAGGTCTAGGGTATGATGCACTGCTAAATATAATCTGAATAATCATACAATACTTAGAGACAGATGGACACATAGAGACGTAGAGACTGACAGATTGGGACAACTGCAGGGAGTAAGGGTTATATAAAAATGCAAGAATGTATGTTTGAAGGGAATTTTGATGTAGACTCCATTAAATAATTTCTCCTTCCCTGCTAATTTATCATCCCCTAGAACTTTATTTTAATTAGTTTTGTTTCCATATTACCATCTTACTACATTAAACAGTATTCATAGCTACAATATGCAGAAAAAAGGCATTCTCATTCTCAAAAATGAAATAAACATAAACAAGTAATTAAAATATCCCCAGACCTAAAAAGCAAATTGTTGAAAATGCAGCAGTCTTTTGACTTCCCTAAAATTCTGCCATACATTTTTATCTTAGCTTTATGTAGTTCTATTTCTGTCATTACTGAAATAATTCAATTTATGTGTTATTCACTTAATGAAGCTGGTTTATGTAAACAGAATGCAGATGTATTTTTTCTGCTATGAACAATTTAGCATTTAAATCGGTGTAGATGATTTAATTATAATTAAAAGTTAGCCGATTATATCCATAATCAGAAATGATAGTCAACTGTAGATTTATACACTGACACTTTTAAGGTTCTATGCTGTTATCTGGTCACTAGGCTATATTTCTTTAAATAAGCCTAAGCAGTATTATATGCTATCTATTGTCATTGTAAAAAGATTACATGAAATATTTGGATCCCTACAAAATGTCATAGTTTCTGTTGTTGTCCTGTGTTATGTTCATATGGCATATGCATACTAAGGCCACTAGATATACATATTTGGCCATCTTCATATTCCTGACTGATAAACTGTCCACAGAACTTTGAAGGACTTCTGTGACACTGCACGTGAATTCAGGTATATATAACTGTTGTGCCTGGCAATGCTGATTGCTGTCTTTAATGATTATAGAAGTGTGAACAAAAAACAAAATAATTACAACCATGCATTTTCAACTAAAGTACCTGTTCTAGGCATTTTGTTCTGTAGACCGTCTATGGTTTTTGGAGATTAGTAAATGCTGGGTAATCTATGTTATTCCTGAATGAAAGCTGTGATAAACTGTGAAGGCTGCCAGCCTAGCTAGATAGAATTTTGTAAATAATTATATGTCAATGTAAATATTAATATGATCCACAGGCTTGTGTTACAAATGTAAGAAAACTGTGTTATGTGCTGAGCTTTAAAAATGTAACCACAATGCACCCTGCTGGAAAGAAAGCAGAAATGTGTATAAGCAATATGCCTATGTAATGTATGTTTTCATGGTAAAAAGCTGGGATGTACAGAGTTAATTTGCAAAGTAAGAAAATAAGCTGATAAAAAAAGGAATTTTATGACTGTGTGTGATCTCAAACTAAGAGTCAGGATGTCTGGGTTTGGAGCTTCTTTCTATTGTCTTAAAATAGAGATAATTACTAGGCTTCGCATGTAAAGTGCATTTTATTGCTGTGACTTTGTGACTTCCTGGCAGCTGCAGATCACAAAGAAATGTTAAATTTTAAGTTCTGTGAGCCTAGGAAACTTAAGCAGAAGTGACAAGAATGATGTAATCTGAAATGACTCAGCAGTAAATGAACTATCTCAATAGAAAGATATTGCATTTTGTATTTTGTTCTGAAGCTGGCAACATCTCACCGGCACTTTGTCTTGCTCTGTAAGTTGGATTTAGATCGTAGTATTTCTCTTAGAGATAGATAGGAATATAGCAAGATTAGTCTAGCTGTTTTCTATATTTATGTCAGACTGTCCTATAATGTTGTTTTAAAGTATTTCCTGTGATTTCCGAACTCTCTAATGTCATTGTGTTGAGTTAACGAGTATTGTCTTGTGCTTTTATTATTTATTTTTTAATATTTTAAACATTTCAATTGTGGCTGATTTTGTGTGGAGATAATTTAGAGTACTTGCATGTATTTGGTGATACTGTATAGGCCACTCCTTAATAGCCTTAAAAAGTTCTGGTCACACTTACCATTTGGATAATAGTAACATTACATACTATAATTGTTCACTCTTTGGGAAGGGCCTTATTAGAAGTTGATAAGTAGTGGTTGGTCACTGGTGGTGCTACTGTATAATCTGGGCAGAAGGAGGCATAGCTAGTGAACCTGTGCCAGCCTTCCCCAGGAGTGTCTGTGTGTTTATATATAAATCAAATCTCAAAGTGTGCGTGTGTGTAAGCTACTTGGGCAGGGACACAAAGTACTGGTTGGACAGAGAGGGTGCTGGAGATTTTGGCTTAACCACTCGGCTGAGATCTGAACCCTATAGCTCTGCCACTGGGGAGTCTTATTGGGGATCTGGAGAGAGACAGAGAAACCAGCCACAGACTGACTGTCATCCCTGTGTGCTCTTAAGGGAAATTGTACTTTACTGTGTGTGTGTGCTTGTTATCCTCCCAATGTGGATGTCTCTCACTGGTGCTAGTGGTGAGGATTGAGGCTCCTTGATTACTGGGCCAGTGCATGGGCATCATAACAGCAACGGTATTTTCCCTGTGCTTGGAGCTCAGGTTGTGGCTGAAAATGGCAGTTTAGTATGACTTGCTTAAAATGTGTTTGCATATTTGCTGGGGCTGCACCTGTTTTCATTCTTGGTCGAGTAACTGTTCACTTGCTGCATACTACAGTGGTATTGATATGCTTGAAGATATGCTATTAATTCTTCTATGAGGTCACTGTTGCAGCAGGGAAGGTGATCATTAGTTATATGCATTAATAATGACTGCAGTTTTCCAAGTAAAAGTGACCTCAGAATTACAGTATATAAGTAGGGGAGTGTACAGACAAGGCTTTCCATAAGGGGCCCCCTGCAAAATGACTGTTTTTTTTTTTTTTTTTTTTATATTTGCACAGATTTCCAATCTCCTTAGGTAAGTATGCATACACCGGGTGTATATCAAAAGTTCAAACACTGAAAAGTTCGAACAACAAAACCTCGGACTTGAAAGTTTAAAGACTGAAAATATCGAAGACGCAGAACATCGAATTATTTCCCAGGAAAAGAATTTGGTGGGCCGTTTCTGCAGCTTCGCTATTTTTTCCACTGTGGTGCGATCTCAGAGTTGGTATATTTAAGTAGGGTGTGTGGGGGCACAACCCCCCACATTGAGGGGTGTGGGGGGCTTTGCACACCACATTAGAAATAGTTTGTAGTGTTGTATGTTTCACGTTTTGTACTGGAACTGTGATTTTTTTTCCCGGGGAAAAAAAATTGCTGTTCTCAGTCTTCGAGGTTTCCAGATTTCGTGATTTTGGGTTCGATGTTATAACATTCAAAGTTTTGACACTTTGATGTTGTGATATAGACCCCATACACCTTAGTCTACTCAAGATAACAAGATCTGTGCCAAAAATGCAACATTTTATATTTAGAGCAAACACATTGACAAGTAACACAGTAGACTCACACATGGTTCACTATGAGCAAGATTCTTATCCCGTTACCAAATGAATAAATATGAAAATAAAATAAACAGCCAGGCAAGAAAGGTAACTGAAAAAGTAAGAATTAGTAACTCCATCAGAAACCCTATAAAAGATTCCTTTTTTCATTGTTTTTTGAATGTTACTTCTAGTGATAACTCACTTTACTGCTGCATACAGTTTCACTATGAATAATCAGGATTCATTTAATCAGAACATGATTATTTGACCCCAAACCACCTAAATCCTTTGTAGGTCATTACTTAAAACAGCATCACTCCCAAATTCACAAAACACAAACTCTATTTTTTTACACAGAGAAAAGCTCTCTTCAAATGTGATATGTAGACAAATCTCCAGCTTGCTAAACTCTATAACTATATCTATAGAAATTGCTATATCTACATCTATATCCTTAGCTATATCTATGTCTCTCTATACCTATGTATACACACACATACTCACATACACTCGCATACACACACACACACACACACACACACACACACACACACACACACACACACACACACACACACACACACACACACGTGCCAACTTCATTCCAAAAAGTCAAAGAATAGACAAAGTGATAAAGATGAAAGACTCACTGCCTTGCTATTCTTTGTGTCTAACCACCATTCCAAGACACCAGAGACCTTCTGAAGTTGATGTAAGCATTCATAAGCTAGCCAGTGACAAATGGTAGGTTTCCTGATGGAGGGGGCTCCTTTATAGATGGTTGAGATGAAATTCCTCAAACGTCAGTAGTCCAAAGAAAAAATCTGAAGAACACTATGTCAGTCATTTTCTATAGTAAATCATTGTTGGCACAATTTCTAAGTGTGTATTGGCAATGCTTCACTAATTTTGGGAGCTTTCTCCCTTCAAGTTAGTGCAACCATAGAGTTGGTATATATAATATGTGTGTTAAGGGGTGTGGTGGGTTTGCAGCCTACACTGGGAGGTGCAGGAGGAATTCCCCCTGCAAAACATTCTTAAAGATCATTTTTTTCACTCATCTGTTTCAGCCATCACATTTTAGAGTTTGAGCTACTCGACACTGTAGAGATCAGAATTTCATAGTAAAACCTCTGGAGAGACATGTTGTTGTGCAAGTGTTTGACGATGCTCCTATTCACATTTTTTTCTGAGACATAGCAGAAGTAGTTTTACAAAAGAACCAGAGACATTTTATTTATTTATTTATTATTTATTTATTATTTATTTATTTACATTTGTTAACTGGGAAAGTCCGACTGGACGCAGGTCTGTTTTCAGCGGAGGCCTGGGGAGAAAAGCTCCACATTAAGTGTTACTGACATTATACAGTTCGAGAAAAATAGTATTTAAAAATTATATACATTAATCCAGCTGAAGGACATAATACAAGACTAAAACATAGTTGTAAAACAGCTGTAGAACATAGTACATTTTTAAAACATGTTGACAGATGTTAAACATGGTTACAAATGTAGACATGATTCATCAGTGGACAACTGAAACAATTTGTTTTTGAGGTGCATAACAGCCATTACCACTTGTTGCCAGAAGAAGTTAGTACTATATGGTAAGTAGTTAGGATTATAAGTAGCCAAGCTTGCTAAAAGTAGGTAGTTAGTGGGGGGCATAGAGAGGTAGTGGGTGGGTGGAGTGGGTGATATTAGAGCGGGGGGGGGGTTGTAAGGGCATATCCGGTAAGTTTTTAATTTTGCTTTAGTAAGGATTTGAAGTGGGTGCCAGAAGTTACAGAGGTAATTGAGGGTGGGAGGGAGTTCCATAATTTGGCTATAGTGCAGGAGAATAATGCTTCTCCAGCAGAGTTATTGGCTCTTGTGACCTGTAGGAGGTTTTTGTGGCTGGATCTTAGTGGTCTCGTGGTTATATAGGGTTGGAGTAGATTCTGGAGGGATGGGACTTTTAGTGGATGGTTTACTAGTTTGTTGGCAAGTGTAAGTTGGTACCATTGAAGGAGGTGAGGGAGCTCTAGTCAGCCTAGTTCTGCCAGTGACAGACAGTGGTCAGTATGGTAGGAAGTCCCTGTGGCGAATTTGGCGATTTTGTTGTAGCAAGTTTCAAGCTTATTTAGGTCACATTGTCTTAGGTTAGTAAATATTGGAGAGGCATAAAGTAGGGTGGAGATAAGGTGAGAATTTGATACTGAAATTTTTTCTGCTTTGGTAAGTAGTTGCTGATTTCTATATAATGCTCCTAGTTTTTTGTGCACTTTTTTAATGGTCTTGGATATGTGAATGTCAAAGTTCAATTTATTGTCTATTTCCACTCATAGTAATTTGGTGTGTTGTGTAGGATGGATAGTGGTGTTGTCTTTTGCAGTGATGTTAAAGTGAGAGTTGTCTTAGGTAAGTTGGGTGGGTTGGAAGATTAGTAATTTAGTTTTGTTTGGGTTGAGTATTAGTTGGGCATCGGATAACCAAGTTTCAACAGAGGAAAATGCCTCCTGTGTGACTTTTTGCAGTTTGGGTAAGGAGTGGGCTGTGCAGATGATGGTTGAGTCATCTGCATATTGTATGAGTGTGCCATGTGTGGTGGCCAAGGCTAGATTATTGGTGAGAATAGAGAAGAGTAGGGGTCCATGGATGGACCCTTAGGGGACCCTTATGGAGACTGGTAGTTGGGGGAATAAGTCGTCTTGCCATACAAGGGATTGCTGGCAGTCAGATGGGTAACTTTGAAACCAGTTGGTAACTGATTGAGAAAAGGATAGGTTATTGAGAAGAGAGATGAGTTGTTTGTGTGGTACCATGTCGAAAGCTTTAGAAAGGTCTAGGAAAGTAGCTGAGGTGAGATAACCAGCATTTTTATTTTGTAAGATAGTGTTAGTGAAAGAGAGAGTAAGGCAGTGGTGGTGCTATGGTTAGGTCGGAAACCATGTTGTGTGTTGGAGAAGAGGTTGTCAGCAAGGAGGTGATCTGAGAATGGATGCATCTCTCTAGTATTTTGGAGAGTGGCGGGAGAATAGCTATGGGGCAGTAATTGGTTAGATCTGTGGAGGGGCCAACTTTGTGTAGGGGAATTATGTGTGATGTTTTCCATAGTGTGGGAACGTAACTTTCTGACAGAGATCTGTTAATCAAGAGGGATACTGGGTAGGCTAGAGCATCAGCTGCGAGTTGTAGGTATTCACTTGGGAGGTTGTCTGCTGCTAATTTGGTGGGTTTAAGTTTAGATAACAATTATTTTATTTTGGAGGTAGGAACAGGAGAGAATGAGAAGCTAGTGGTGAGATTGCTAGTTGAAGTTGATGGTGTGGGCTTGAGGGGTTGCATTGTGTTGTCTAGCTAGTGATAGTACAGTTTGTGTGAAGTGTATGTTGAAAGAGGTAGCAATATTTTCAGAGGAGTGCGTTATGTTAGGAGTGGGGGTACTTACTTTACCTGGGTGGAGGATGGAGTTTATTGAGGACCAGAATTGTTTGGGGTTATGTTGGGAGGAAGTAAGGGCAGACTGGAAGTATTGGATTTTGTCCTGTTTTATTAGCTTTTTGACTCTATTGCGTAATTCTAAGAATTTCTGTCTAGTACAGGGGTTTTTGGTTTTGTGCCAGTGCTCCCAGGCTTTGTCCCTGTTTTTCATTTCAAACTTTGTGGTCTTCTATAGCCATGGGGATGGTTGGGCTTTGGTTTGGGAACGTCTTATGGGGGTGTGGTAATTAAAGATGCTTAGGAATGTATTATTAAAGTAGTCAACTGCATCATCTAGTTTGAGGTATTTTAGAGGTTGCCAGTTACATTCTTTTAGAGACGAGCTGAATGAGAGAGGGTTAAAGTTTGTTTTTTTTTGCGTATTTGACAGTAGATGATGGGTTTCACTTGATATAGGTGTTTTCTGAGTAGGAATGTTGGGGAGTGATCACTGAGGTTGTCTGATAGGCAGTCTGCTATATATGACTGGGGGCTCTTATTGACTAGTATCCAATCCAGGGTAGTGTGTTTGTTGGAGATTTTATTTATCCTAGTAGGTGACTGGACTAGTTGGATAAAGCCATGAAGGTTTACATGCTGCGTTGGGTGGTTGCTAGAACAGGATTGCCAGACAGTGTTGAAGTCTCCTAAAATTAAAGTTTATTGGGGTAGACCTTAAATACAAGGCCTCCCCTGTATCAAATAATTGTAAGTTCTTTGTTTGGAAGTCATGTTGATAACCTACTTGCAAAATACTTTGTCAATTACAAGAAGTCTCAAGATCTGTATAGTTTATGATACAAAACCTTCTGCTGTGGGTTGAACCAGGACTGATCACTCTACTTTATTTATCTTTTCTTTATTTATTTATTGTCATTTGTTTACTGAACTAGTTCAAATGGGCCTGAAACACTCTTTTTCATCAGAAGCCTTGAGCGAAAAGATCCACTGCAAAAATATTTTTACAATTACCTACAGTACAAAGAGATGAAAGACAATTATACAAAGTGTAAGAAAAAACATGGCATTATTAAATAATACTGTACAATACAATACAGTATTAGGAAATATTTTATGAAGAAGATATTTTATATAAAAATGCAATATGATGAAGTGCTACAATAATATTAAAAATTACAGTAAAGCAGAACTGTAATTATACTGAGATTTTGCATAGGATGGTAAAAAATCATCATGGATACATTTGTGGGAAAGTTCTGAATGAGGACTATCATTACTATAAGAAAATAAGGAAAAGAGAGATGCAGGGAACTGTTATATTATTATTTATTAGATAAATAAATAGCTTGATGGTGAGAAGTAGTAGCTATAAGAACAGAGGTGAAGGTATAGTTTATGGTATAATGGATAAAACTCAATGCAGTAGTAACAGCGGGAAGGTCGATAGTAGGAAAAGTGGAGCAGAGAAAGGTGAATAAAAGAGAAGGCTGGAAAAATCATGTACGACTGTGAGCATAGAGAAATAAGGTTAAAAACAGTAAACATAAAAGATGGAAAAAGAAGATAAAGATGGTACAGTGTTTAGGATGTTTCATGAAAAAAACTGAGATAAAAAAAGAGTGAATTGAAGAAATGGATTGCTGCAATACATGTGTAATCCATGATTAACATGTGTGACTATATTGATTTGTATGTTTGACTATTTAACCATGAGATAAACAGGAGCACGACCACATACTTATCAGATGTTGTTTTAGGTTGGCTTTAAATGATTTAAGGTCATTGACTTGTTTAAGAAAGAGAGGCAGAGGAGGAGGGACAGAGCTCTACTCTTCTGAAACACAGTGCTACCTGCTGATTTACAGGGCTTAGAAAGGGAAAGCAGATGCGTATCACAAGATACAACCTCTCTATTTGGAGTCTGACCTACCTATGAACCTATATTATTGGATGGGAAATAGGAAATTCACCCTGGGAATCACCTCTGTGGCTCTGCTCGACAGTGGCACAGGAAAATAATTTTCTTGGGTGGCAAAAGCCAGGGTACCTTTTTGGCTGGGCTTGTATAGGCCCCAGGGCCGATAGCCTAGTACCTACCTATGAACCTATGAACATTACAGAGCAGTGCAGATTTCTGGCTGATATACATGTTTGCAGGTTGCTAACAGCTGCAACATGGTTAGATGTTGTGGAAGCTCTAATCAGTTAAGTTGTCTGGATTAAAATTTGTCAGTGTGTCTTTATGTCTACAAAAGATACTTTTGGCGCATGATAAATCACTTGGTCAATAAAACTAAACTAAGTTAGTTGTATCTTGGCGGATCAAAATTTGAACTGTGTCGGTCACTATTTTACATCAGATTAGTGGGCAAAAGTATGTTCTTTGCTTTTTTCTGAATAAATAGGAACACAGTAAATAAATGAATATTACTTTCAAATAACCTTGCGGTGCAAAGTTAGCTGAAAATGGATTATATCTTATACATTGCAAAAGTTAATTTCATTGAAGACAAACTTAAAACAATACTGCTAAAATTTATATTCATTCTCTGAAAGGAAAACATCTTTATTTCCCCAGAAGCAGCATGTTATCTTTAGAGAGGAAAAATTGCAGCAATAAAATTCACTGACTGACATTTTTATAGTTCAGTATCCCTGAGTAATTAACACTCTCTGCTTATGTTACCTGCTTGGTTGCCATTTCATTTTTTCAGATTAAGTAAGACTAACCAAGTGTACATAGTAGTCAACTCAACACATGGAAAACTACAATGTATACTACATTATAACACAAAATATAAACATTTTCTGTTAAGCAAACACAATGCATCTACATCTGCTAAAAACCTGAAGACTGCAGTCACTTTCAGAAGTTCTAAGAACACATAATACAAGGTTTGGATTATTCAGAAACAAAAGCTCTCTAACCTTGTAGTTTGTTAGGATAACAGAACTTCATAAGATGGTCAGCTTAATGACTTTAAGAACTATGGCAGATTTATAGAATTATATGGTTCTGTTAAACTATATTTATTCCTCAGTTTCTCCCTCAAATCTTACCTGTCAAACCCTCCCCTTTATAACGAGTCAACATACTTGTTTTCTCTGAGTTAAAAGCCACAAGAGACATTTTTTTCCCATTTGGAGTAAAAGTTGAGTATAACAGGAATAGTGTCATCATTTGTAGGGGGAATTAAGTTTTTGTTTTATGGTGCTAATATCACCTTGAAAATGCCCATAGATGTTCAAGGCAATACATGTAATGGACATTTGTGAGGAGTGTCAGCCTCTTCTGTAAGTGACAAAACCCTCAAACCCCTTCTCCCTTGCAGCATGTGCATTCATCCAATCTCTAGCCTCCACTAGAGATTTTGTGAATGGAGTGTGCACCTCCGACATATGATCCTAACCCACCCTATTGAGAAAGGCAAGCAGTCATTGCCTCATCACTTATCTTCCTCTGAATATGCTCTCCTTTGGTGAATGAGCTACTGATTTGTCTTGGGAAATCTGTTTCAGTGTAAAGGACTTTATTCCTCTGTTACATTAAGATGGCATATTCTATGCTACTATCTATTTTCATGAGTCTCACTGACATGATTCATCATCCATTAAAATAAGGAATAAAGAGTGCCTGAATTCCTTGCTATATAATATTCAGTTTCTGTTGGAAAACTGATTATCTGTGTTATGCTTTTCAGTACAAAAGTCTTGGTGGGGAATTTTAGTTGCACATAATATCCCAGGTCCTTGAATTGTCTCAAAGTTAGGACAAATCTGTTTTTCTTGGTGTAAAGGGCCATGCTGTAGTCTGGAACAATTCTGGCAGCATGACCCTGTATTTGGCAAATGGCCTCTAGTTCTCTGTCCATTCTCAGTACTTCTCTATCCTTATAGTTAAGGAACCAGAGGAATAGATGTCAGTTTAGATCAGTGTTGCTATGCATATTTACTCTCTATGTTCTTTCCAGCTGAGAAGGACTATGTGTTTTTAGTAGCCCTGTCAGTTTCTTCACTGGAAATCTCACTGGGTCCTTTCCTTCTACCCCTCCTGGTTGTCCAGTGATGTGGAGATTGTTCCTTTATGAGCATTTTTGTATATCATCTATTTTAATCTCCATTTTTTCCGTTTATTGCAGTCTGACAGCTCTTTTTTGGTAAGAGTGTACACTGAGCACACCTCTGTGCCCCAGTAACTCATGAGTCCTTTTATTCTGGGCTGATAGATCCACTGTCGTGTGGGAGTGTATGGTGAGCACATCCATGTCCTCCAATAACTTTTGACTATGTCATTTCATTCTTTGGTGAAGCAGTCAGATGTTCATAGTTCATAGGAGATTACTAGGTTAACAGCCTAAGAGTCCTTAGAAACTTAACCAATATAACCCAATTTGACCCAATATACAGTTTGAAGGGGCAAGGGAATGGCATGGATTTGTGCCTGTGCCTTGAGTATCTTACAGATTGCCCTGTCCATAATGGACATACATGCTATCTTAAGTGTGAATTTGTGATTCCCCATCCATTTATCCAAACTGCATTTGAAGAGGGGCAGGGAAGGGGTCAGCATAATGTGAATCAGAAGCCTGTTCCAAAGATGGGGCAATCTCTGAGACACATAATTGTCTCTCCAGCGTGTTTTCTTTGAGTTTCTGACTAAGTTTAGATCCCTAGATCGGTTGACCCTCATGCTGTTTGACTTGTAGATGTGTAGCAGATCCATCAGGGCTGGATTTGTGAGTGCCTTGTAGGTCAGGTACAGGTCCCTTAATAGTCAGTAGGAGACAGAGTAAAAGGATAGGGCTTTTAGTCTCTCCACAAAGGACATTTTGTTTGACATGAGCCAAACCTCTTTCCTTGTGGCATCACTGATGTTCTCTGAATATTTGTATATCAATCTGTACTGCATAGAGCTGCAGTGTAAGGGATAACATAGAAGCTTGCATCAAGACATAATTGATAGTGTTTTTCCTCCTGTTACCTTTGTCTTAGATTTTACCCCTGTATATCCTGAGAAATACATTATTACACTGAGGAATGTTACAGCTTGATCTGATGATTCTGCCTAATTAACAGATCAATTATCCTTCTCCTAGTTAATATACTTCCTGGCTGTTTGTGACTTGTTGGCCATGGTAAAAAATCTGATTGTTAAATGCTGGGTACAGTCAGTGGACCTCCAGATCAAAAGCATCCTATCATGTACGCATTCCTGAGCACTCCAAAGATGAGTTAACTTTGTTTTAGAAAGTCCTACATTTTCTCTTTCTTAGCCTGAACTTTCATATTACTGTTCTTTTCCCAAGTAAAGAGACAGCCTAAACTGAAAAATGAAATTATTCAGAACTTCATTTTGTTTGAAATCCCTAGAAAGGGGAATGCCTGTGTTCTTCTTTTTCTCTTATTCAGAAGCCAAAATCATTGTCAGCATGAATGGGATGTCCATTGTAAAAAGACCTTTTACTGATCATGCATTTTTTTCTGTTTTGCAATGATGTCATTCTTTGAAAAACTGATGCACATAATAAGTTCTCGGTTATGTACTGGAAAATGGCAAGCTCTGTGCACCCTTTCTCAAATGATTTCTCAAGTATATGACACATCCATATTTTTCAAAAATGTAAGGTATCATGACACTTTCACCTTTGACCTGCTTTCAAACTCTCTCAATTTGTTTTCCACTGAAGAAGTGCACGATATTAAACATAACTTCCATTTTAATTATACTTTAGAGCCAATAAAGTAGTGCTAAGTGACATATCCAAAGAAGTTGCTTTAACAACCATCAGTGATTAACACTTCCATAACTTTAGAATTCTTATTATTAACTTTCTAAGATTCTGTTATGAGGTTCAGCAGGTAGAACTGAATCCTCACTTACAAGGATTAAATCCAACATGGTGTTTAAAGACATCAATAAATGTGATTTCGTGTATCTGTTCCTGTGGAAATCTTTGATTATGGCAGCTCCCATAGCAATTTCTTTACTACAGCACTTTGCTGATGTTGGGTTTATTAGTCCTTTAGTGCTGAACTAGTTGCCATGCTAAGAACTGAAATTAAAAAAATGCACATAATTTGAAAGACCAGAAAATATCATTGTTCCAGTACACACATACTAGTCTAATTTTTTGAACTTTGTGTTTGCATTTTCACTTTTACAGCTAGCTGCTTGTGGACCCACTACAGAGTTTTAGTTCACATGATCATAGGAGGTTACTGGGTTAATGGTCCTAGGTCCTTATTAAGCATAGTCATTCATGCCTCAATTTTCCCAATTGTCAATGCCCACAGGCAAGAATGGCTTTGGTATATGCCTCACCTTAGGGCACTATAACTGCTACTATCCGTAAGGGCTACAGGCAACAAGCCAGGGTTGCATTTGCAATTTCCCATCTATTGGTCCAAATTGCATTTGAATAGGCTTAGGTAAGAGCTCTGTTCGAGAGATGGGCCCTCCAATATGTTTTGTTTACGTCACAGACAAGATTTAGATCTTTAGATCCAGTAATTCTAATGCTGTTTGTTTTGTGAATATATTGGGGAATGCCTTGTATATTAGGAATAAATCACCCCTCAGTAGTCTGCAGTAGACTAAGTACAGGGACAGGGCTTTGAAGTGATCTGCACGGAACACGTTAATCACACCCTGTATTCTTTTAATGAGGAACCTCTGTGGTCAACCCAGCTGTTGAAAATGCCTGGTTGTATTTGATTATTGATTTAATGAAGGCTAAGAATAGTAGGGCTATGGTTTTCTTAGATCTAGATTCCATGCCCTTACTTATAAGTTGTGCCACATAGAAGGATTTGGATTTTTTCACTACCATATACACATGGTGATCAAATTTCGGGCTCCTGTTAACCTGAGTTCCAAAGTCCCTTACCACTGGTTCAACTCTTAGGGGAGTGTTTTCTATTTTGTAATTTGCAGGGGTGGTCATCTTCCCAAAGGGTATAATTATGCATTTTCTGCACTAGGTTTTAGGCCATGGTTCTGGCACCAGTCATTTATCTGTGTCAGACCTTTCAAGACTATATCTATATCTTTGGGTGATTCAATGATTGCACCCAGCTTGCAGTGATCAGCAAATTTGGTCAGCCAAAGCACTTCTATATTTGCCTTGACTTCAGAGAAGTATATTCTAAACAAGAGAGATTCCAGTACCAATCCCTATGGGACATCACTTTTAACAGGCCTCTTGGAGGAGCTGGATTCCCTTACTCTAACTTCATGTGCCCTATCTGTGGGCCATTTGACTATCCATCGAGTGACATAGGGATTTGTGCCTAAATTTGTGAGTTTGTCTATAATACGAGAGAGAAGTACTGTGTCAAATGCCTGTGCCAGGTCAAAGTAGGCAGCATATACCATTTTACCCTTGTCCATGGCTCTAGTGACCTTCTTGAAGAAGTCCACCAAGTTTAGTAGACATGACCTGCCCTTGACGAAACCAAACTGGAATGGGTCCAGTCTTTGAAGATTTCTGTTGTCTTTGTTTATCAGGTTCAGAATAATTCTTTCCATGGCCTTGCATATAAGACTAGTTAAACTTATGGGTCTGTAATTTCCTGGATCTGTTGAGGATCCAACTTTGTGTAGAGGGATGACAATTGCAGTCATCCATTCCCTAGGGGTGAAGCTTGTCTGGAGACTGTGGTTTAACAGATGATCTACTGGGCCTGACAAGTCAAATTTCACAATATTTAAGCGGCATCCTGGGATATTATCAGGACCCATTGATGCAGTATTTTTAGCTCTGTAAAGTATAGTGAAGACCTGTTCTTTAGTGATATTTGGGAGAAAAATTATATGCTATTTCTTGGAAGTAACTAGGGAGATGGGAGGTGTGAAATTGGAGCTAAATGTATTGGCCAGCAAATTTGCTATATTCCCTGGTTCAGTATAGCAAGCTCCAATTACAATTAGTTCAGCATACTGTAGGGTGCTCCCTTTAAAATTGTGCACATAACTGAAAAGTGCATTATGGTTATCTTTTTGTCTGAGAGGCTTTGACTGCCTGTTTTTTTTTTTTGCTTATTTATACTATTTACTGCAGTTTCGTATTGCCTGCCACCTATTTGCAGACTGTATTTATATACTTTGTATAGCAAGCTCCAATTACAATTAGTTCAGCATACTGTAGGGTGCTCCCTTTAAGATTGTGCACATAACTGAAAAGTGCATTATGGTTATCTTTTTGTCTGAGAGGCTTTGACTGCCTGTTTTTTTTTTTTTGCTTATTTATACTATTTACTGCAGGTTCGTATTGCCTGCCACCTATTTGCATACTGTATTTATATACTTTGTACTAAACTACGCTGTTGTACTGCAATTGTCTTCATTACTGAGCCAGTTAAATTGAATTTTATTACAGTTTTCATTGTTTACAAAGCTTTTGTTTTTTGTTATTTTCACTGTTAATTATTTACTGGTATTTTTTCAGTGTTTTAAAGCTATCTCTTCTGCTTGTTCTTGTTTTTCTGTCATGTAGTCTTTAAATAACTGATTTGTTAGTTGTTTAAAACATTCTTTAGAGCCTCTTTGATGGTTTTCTGCTGTTTTAAATATTTTTTTAGTGTCTCACTGCTATTTTTCTTCTGTGTTAAACATTCTCAAGTGCTTCCCATTGAAACTAGCGGAGCTAGCAGCTGTAGTATAGTCCAGATACAGGATTGCTGCATCTGGGTTTGTTTGTAGTGGTTGTTTGTTCTGAGCACATTTTACAGGTCATCTTGGATTGGAAGGGGCCTATCTGCACTTTAGTGAGAGGACTGTGTTGATTGGACCTTGTCTGGTAAAGGGAGGTCGGTCAAGGGCTTGGAATAAGTATCCTTATTGTCCCTTTTGAATCTTTTTAAAGTTTTTTTTTAATTTTTTAGCTTCTGGTATTTAAGCCCTACATTTGAGCAGGTGTCTTCTTGTTTTATGCATTATGCAGCACTACTCATTGCCTCACAATTGTGCGACGATTGACAGTTAAATTCAACAATGTTTCCCTTAGGATTTACTGTAGCACACTAGTATAGTCCACATCCTTAGTGCTTCCCTGGTCAAACCAATACTGCTAGTGAGCTGTATCCTATTAACCACCAGCAAAAAATAAATCAATAAATAAAACCCTAGGCAGAAATATCCATCCACTGAGTTCCTCTGTGAATGATTCTGAAAAGCAATCCTTAGTGACAATAGACTTCAACCTAGCATTATGGACAGTTGGACTACCCTTGTTTTTCCTGCCAGCCTTATTGACTTGGTTCTCTTAAGGCAGTGTAGCAATTGCCTCATGTACACTGACAACTATCTACTAATAACACTTTAGTACAGAGTGTGAGAGATGTATCTACATCAAGAATTTTGAATTCATGCTCTCTCACACTCAAAACAGTAACACGGAAAAGGCTGTCAACTCTCACCACTTCATATGCACACAGTACCATTACTCATACACATAGCCACGGTGGTGCAGCAGTAGCATTGTCGCCTCACAGCAAGAGGTTCTCCTGTTCGATTCTTGGCTGGAGCGCCTTCTGTGTGGAGTCTGCATGTCCTCCCCGTGGTCAAGTGGTGTTCGAAAGACATACGTGAATGGACGTGCCTTCATTGAAGGTTGGGTGTCAAGCTGGCACCTCGGCACTGTGAAAATCTACTGCCAATCATTAGCAGACTGGAGTTCCGCTGTGGTGGCCCCTAATGGGATAAAGCCAAAGGAACAACAACAACAACCATTACTCATACACATAGTATACATCAAACACAAAAACCTCTACATACGTGGAGGTTCTCTTGAAAAACTTACCTAAACACCAGAGACCTCCAAAACACAAGACTGTTACAACTAACCCAGACACATAACACCAGTGTCTCACATATCAAGCCCGTAAGGCAAAACACTCAAAACCAAATGTTCTTGTCATTGGAGACTCAATAGTGAGACACATGGATATCCCACTCACCAGGCTGGACAAGAAGAAAGTCATGGTCAGTTGCCTGCTGGTTGCCAGGATTCATCAGATCACTCATGCACTCAGGTATCTCAGCAACAAGTACCATTATGACTCTGTCATAGTTCATGTTAGTCCAAACAAAAGCTGGCTCAGATAAATCCTTGGTAAAACTACAATTTATTGAACTTTAATAAACACAAAATAAAAAAGATTAGTGCTTTCGTTCATTTCTTATGACCCTCATCAGATAATCCTATACATGTTTGCCCTGTTTAAATACAGTCAAAAACAATCCCATTGATCAATCCACACACACACCCCTTTCCTTAAAGCAGCATATTCCTTTTATCCAATATTCACCATGCAAAAATATCTAAAATATAAGTATAGCATATAAAATACATAATGCCAATATAGAAATACACAACTCATGTATAATAATAGGCCTGAAAAATAAATAGCCAAAAAAAGGCAATAGAAATACTTAATTACATTTAAAATGTTAAATACTTAAGCCTACAGCAACTGATATTCCCAAATGGTCCCCATTCAAGTACTAACCAGTCCCAGCCCTGCTTAGCTTCCAAGGTGAAAGGAGAACAAATACAGTCAGGTTAGTCTGGATACTAAACAAACCTCCAACAACCACCTCTAATAAACACCAAGTGCACACAGGATCAGCACCAGCACTCCAAACTTTTATTTTCAGTTACAGCGATCTGGTACCTCGGCAATTCGTCTTCAAGGATCAAAGTAACATTATTCAAAACCACTTTTTATATACCCATACAAACAAGCAATCAATTAAATAACTAAATAATTAGTGAGCCAATTAAACAATTACACATTATTAAATACATCAGTATTTTGTAGCAGGATCCCTATGTAAATTTAGCAGAAAAACAATTTTTTTTTAACATACATTTAAACCTATAATAATATAAATATACTTCAAGGTGCTTGGTGTGACATTTGGACAGACGAAGGAGGACAAGGAGACCTGGTGGTGGAATGAGGAAGTACAGGAGAGTATACAGAGGAAGAGGCTGGCGAAAAAGAAGTGGGATTGCCAAAGAGATGAAGAAAGTAGACATGAGTATAAGGAGGTGAGACGCATGGCAAAGAGAGAGGTGGCGAAGGCTAAGGATAAGGCATATGGAGAGTTGTATGAGAGATTGGACACTAAAGAGGGAGAAAAGGACCTGTACCGATTGGCTAGACAGAGGGACAGAGCTGGGAAAGATGTGCAGCAGGTAAGTGTGATAAAGGATAGTGAGGGAAACGTACTCACAAGTGAGGAGTGTGTTGAGTAGATGGAAAGAGTACTTTGAAGGGCTGATGAATGAAGAGAATGAGAGCGAAAGAAGATTGGATGATGTGGGGATAGTGAATCAGGAAGTGAAACAGATTAGCAAGGAGGAAGTAAGGTCAGCTATGAAGAGGATGAAGAATGGAAAGGCTGTTGGCCCAGATGACATACCAGTGGAAGCCAAAGCATGGAGGTGCTTAGGTGAAATGGCAGTGGAATTTTTAACCAGATTGTTTAATAAAATTTTGGAAATTCAGAGGATGCCTGAGGAGTGGAAAAAAAGTGTTTTGGTACCTATCTTTAAGAATAAGTTGATGTGGAGAGCTGCAGTAACTACAGAGGGATAAAACTTGATCAGTCACAGCTTGAAGTTATGGGAAAGAGTAGTGGAAACTAGGTTAAGAAGGGAGGTGATGATTACTGATCAGCAGTATGGTTTCATGCCAGGAAAGAGCACTACAGATGCAATATTTGCTCTGAGAGTGTTGTTGGAGAAATATAGAGAAGGTCAGAAGGAGTTGCATTGTGTCTTTGTGGACTTAGAGAAAGCATATGACAGGATGCCTAGAGAGGAGTTGTGGTATTGTATGAGGAAGTCAGGAGTGGCAGAGAAGTACGTAAGAGTGGTACAGGATATGTATGAGGGTAGTGTGATATTGGTGAGGACTGCAGTGGGAGTGACAGATACATTTAAGGTGGAGGTGGGATTACATCAAGGATCAGCTCTGAGCCCTTTCTTATTTGCAGTAGTGATGGACAGGTTGGCAGATTAAATCAGACAGGAGACCCCGTGGACTATGATGTTTGCAGATGACATTGTGATATGTAGTGAGAGTAGGGACCAGGTTGAATAGACCCTGGAGAAGTGGAGATATGCTTTAGAGAGGAGAGGAATGAAGGTCAGCAGGGCTAAAACATAATATATGTGTGTAAATGTGAGGGAAGGTAGAGGAATGGTGAGGATGCAGGGAGTAGAGTTGGTAAATGTGGATGAGTTTAAGTACTTGGGATCAACAGTTCAGAGTAATGGTGAGTGTGGAAGAGAGGTGAAGAAGAGAGTACAGGCAGGGTGGAATGGGTGGAGAAGAGTGTCAGGTGTGATTTCTGACAGACAGGTACCAATAAGAGTGAAAGGGAAGGTCTACAAGAGGGTAGTGAGACCAGCTATGTTATATGGGTTGGAGACGGTGGCATTGACGAAAAGGCAGGAGTCAGAGCTGGATGTGGCAGAGTTAAAGATGTTAAGATTTGCACTGGTTGTGACTAGGATGGACAGGATTAGGAATCAGTATATTAGAGGGTCAGCTCAGGTTGGACAGTTTGGAGACAAAGCAAGAGAGGCAAGATTGCATTGGTTTGGACATGTGCTGAGGAGGGATGCTGGGTATATTGGGAAAAGGATGCTAAGGATGGAGCTGCCAGGTAACAGGAAAAGAGGAAGGCCTAAGTTAAGGTTTATGGATGTGGTGAAAGAGGACATGCAGGCGGTTGGTGTGAAAGAGCATGATGTAGAAGACAGGAAGAAATGGAAACAGAAGATCCACTGTGGTGACCCCTAATGGGAACAGCCGAAAGATGATGATGATGATGATGATGAATATAAATATACTTCACATTATATATTTAGTTCCTGATTTAAACCAAAAGATGACAATGTGTGATGCTTAAAAATCAATTTAGCTTCCAATTCCAATAATTTCTAATATAGTCACTCCCTCTATGTAAGAAAGGTTTAGCAAGAACACAATAAAATAACCCAGAATCAATACCTCCATGTGTTTCCATATTGTGCTTAGCTGCAGGACTCAAAGTGTTCCTATTTCTGACATCACCCAGATGTTTCAGAATATGGACCTTCACCCTACGTTTTGTCTGACCTATATATAACTTTGGTCTGGAACAACTGCAGCCTATAATGTATACAAATCCAGTAGAGTTACAGTTAAAGGAATACTTAACAAAAACTGTCTTCCATTAATTCTATTACCTGATAAATACCTCACCCTTGAACATAGAAGAAGTAAGAATTTAAAGGAGATTTTGAATTATGAATTTGTGCCTAGAAATTTGGGGAGTTTGCCTTGTGGCATGTTTGCTTCTGGTCACTGTAGTGTATGTTCAAGGGTAAAGAATTTATCAGATAATAGAATTAATGGAATTGGAAGCTAAATTGATTTTTAAGTATTAGACGTTGTGACCTTTTGGTTTAAATCGGGACCTAAATATATAATGTGAAGTATATTTATATTATTGTAGGACTAAAATGTTTAAAAGTTTGTAAAAAATTTTGTTTTTCATCGAGATTTACATAGGGATCCTGCTTCAGAATATTGATGTATTTAATAATGTGTAATTGTTTAATTGGATCACAAATTATTTAGTTATTTAATTGATTGCTTGTTTGTATGGGCATATAAAAAGTGAATAATGTTACTTTGATCCTTGAAGATGAATTGCCGAGGTACCAGATCACTGTAACTGAAAATAAAAGTTTGGAGTGCTGGTGCTGATCCTGTGTGTACTTAGTCTGGATACTAGTTGCATAGAATACATAAACATGTGAATATAACTCATATACGTATAACTCATATACGTCTTAAGGTCATGGTATATAAATAAATATAAATAAGTATAAGCTAGTTAAAATAAAAATTAAATAAAATTATTCCCTTTATTGGTTCTGCATACTTAAAATGGTGCCTTGGAAATTCACAAACATGCTTATCAAGGGCATTTGTCATAATACATTTTTTGATATTCACATTTCTATCCGCTCCTAGGATATGTTTAAAATACCCACATTTCCTCTTACTAATAACTTTGGTTAATAATTAAATATTTTTTTATTTTGTGTTTATTAAAGTTCAATAAATTGTAGTTTTACCATGGATCCACTTGAGCCAGCTTTTGTTTGGACTTTGTTTGTACATGGTCTGTGTTTCGTATAGTTCCTGTTGGTGTGAATGACCTGAGATGTATCTCACTGGACTATATGAAGAGAGACATGGTTGAGCTCTCTGAGAATCTGTCCCAGTCAGGTATGTCCCTAGCCTTGAGCAGCATACTACCCTCACTTAAAATGATGATGTAGTATAAACAAAAATATATTGATTTCAATAATTGGCTTACTTTTTGGTGTCATTCAAAGTGTATCCAGTGCCTTTCAGCCTTGGGAAGCCATAGTTGACAAACATTGCTGCTTTGCCAGTGGCAATTTACACCTGGCACCTCTAGTCATTTGGCTGCTGTCAAAGGCTCTTGCCTTCCCCATATGCCTTTTTTAGACAATGTCTCAAAAATAACATTCCTGACAAGAACAAAATAAGGGTCATGCTGCTAAATGCCAGGAGCTTAAACCAAATACTGTACTTCATGGAAGCACTTCTATCACTAGAAGATGCAGATGTCTGTGCAGTCACAGAAACCTGGTTCAATCCCTCAGAGAGTACCCCAGCCTTGGAAGGCTAGAATGCCTTTCACAGCTTTAGACCACAAAATGAACATGTGAAAACCATAGGAGGTAGTGTTTCTATCTATATTAGAGATAAATTCACTTCCTGTCTTGTTAGACTGAACAGCTCTATGGAGTTATTCCAAATCCAGTTTATGGTGGATAAGACTCCCATTCAAGTCATATCCACTTATAGATCACCCTTCATGGGTCACGACACCCATGAAGCCTACTTGACCAAACTGGAGACAATTCAAATTTTACCGAACACTCAGGTTATGGGAGATTTCAATTATCCCACCATCAACCGGGAAACCGACGCTAGCTCCAACTTGGTAATGCAAAAGTTCCTTGACTTTGTTAACTCAAATGCCCTGGAAAAAAAATGTTCATTCCCTGACAAGAGGAACAAACATTTTATATCTGGTTATCACTAACATGTCAAGCAGATGCATTGTCGCAACTGTCAGACATTCATTAATTAAATCTAACCGCAAAACAATCACCGTCGAGATGGCAGTAACACCAGAACTCACAAAGGGTGAAATCAGACTAAAAAACTTCACCAAGGCAAACTATACCCTGCTAGGTGAAGGTATAAATGCATTTCAAGCCTCACCCCAAGTTAGAAGTGTAACTACACCAAAGCGTACACTAAAGCCCTATACAATCACTTGCCTAAGTGTATAAGCTTGGCTGTAAGAGAAAGAATCAGAGCTAAACCCCAAAGTAAAAACAAGCTGCCATGGTGGATATCCAGCATCAGCAAAGTTTACAATCAATGCAAAAAGTTGTCCAAGAAATCAAAGGCAAGGCCTCAACAATGGAAAAGCACCCACCTCAGCCTCAACAGGCAAATAAAACAACTTGTCAAGTCATCTAAGGGCTTCTTTGAGAGAAACTTAGAAAGTACAGCCAAGGATAACTATAAGGCCTTTTACAGCTAGATAGCCTAAAAGGTAGTACCCAAGCTTGTACAGAACTTGTGATCAATGGTATCACACATACTGACCCCACAGAGATAGCAAACCTGCTAGTGAATAGGCTTGGTGAAAATTTCACTTCCTTATCCCCGTCTAACTTATCACAAACCTTCCCCCAAACCCCCCCACACCTTACATATCTGAAGAGCAGGTACTCAAAGCCTAGTTCATGGCAAAAAACACAGCATCTATGGGACCAGACAACATCCCAGGCTGTCTTCTGAACAGACTAAAACATGAATAAGCATCACCATTAATTACCCTTTTCAGTCATAGTCTAACCGCAGGCTTTGTTCCTGCAGAATATAGAACAGCAACAGTTATTCCCCTCTACAAAGTTGGCCTAGCAATAGACCCTGGGAATTACAGACCCATAAGCCTCACCAGCCTCATCTGTAAGGCTATGGAATGTATCGTTATGGACCTCATAAATAAAGACACAGGTAACCTCCAAACCCTGGATCCTACCCAATTTGTCTTCATTAAGGGCATATTCTACCTGTTTAATCTGGTAGACATCCTCGAAAATGTGACCAGGGCCACTGACAAGGACAAATCTGTGCACACAGCATACCTCAACTTGGCAAAGGCTTTCAACAAATTTCCACATTTAGGCATTACCGATAAACTTAGCAAACTGAATGTAAACCCCTTCATTATAAGATGAGTTGCCAACTAGCTCACAAACCAGACACACACTATCAAAGTGGGTGATTCCACATCAACTAGCAGACCTGTTACTGGCAGGGTGCCACAGGGGTCAGTGTCTGTCCCCCTTCTGTTTGGTAAATACTTCTGAGAAGTTCAGTTCAAAATTAAGGATTTGTGGCTGACCAAGTCAGAAGACAACTGCAAACTAGGTGCAATCATTGAATCCCCAAATGATGTCAGTATACACCAGGAGGGTCTCATGCAGAGCAACAACTGTTGTATTAGTCATGGTCTCAAACTGAATGCAAAGAAATGCATCATCATTCTCTTCAGCACAAACAATGTCCCTTCACACTATCAAATCAACAACAATACCCTAAGTACCGACAAAGTGGTAAGGGACCTGGGATCACAAGTTGACTTCAACTTGACCACCATGTGTCTATGTAGTAAAGAAGGCTTTCTATGTAGCACACTTGATTAGTAAAGGCATTGTCTCTATTGCAAAAGAGGTCATAACTCCTCTATACTCAGCACTAATCCGGCCCATAACTGGGTATAATGCCCAGTTTAGCATGTACTGTACAAAGCACCCACAGCACATGGAGAGTCCTCAAAGTTTTCTAACAAAGAAGATCAAGGGGTTCCAACATATGCCTAACAGACTGAGTATGTCACTATACTCCTTGTCATATAGACTTCTTAGGGGAGACTTATGCCTGCCCTACAGAGCAATCCAAGACCCAAACCTAATGAACTTACTGCACATCAGTAAATTAAATGGGAGTAGGGCTACCCACTCCTGGGACCTAAATATGGCCTGTGACTTAAATAGGGCATGCTGGAGGGACAGATTTATCGCCCAGCAGCAGTTGCGTTTTTGGAACAGGTTACCAATTCATGTGAAACAGAGCACCTCCATGACACTGTTCAAAAGGAATCTGGACGAGTGGATGGGGCACTGTAAATTCTTACCAGGGATAGTGCCCATACCCTCCTGGACATGGGCAGTCTTCACTAAATGCAGTCTTGGGTATTGACTAGCATTTTTATGTTATTACATTGGGATGAAACAGTCTTAAAATGACCTCTGGGTCGATAGCCTAGTAATCTCCTATGATCCTATGATCCTATGATTAGACATTGAGTTGCTTGTTGAGACTAACAAGGGTTTTTTTTTTTTTTTTAGTCTTTTGGGCATAGCCTTTCAAATTTTTTGACAGAAGTGTCTTTCTTTTATTGCACAACATATTTATCCACCAAGGGCCTTGGTTATGGAGTTTGTCCTAAGTGTATTTTGGTTTGGTACTGCTGTTTCTATGCAGTCATTTACATGCTTCTACAAGGTTTATATAAATACTTCCACATAGGTCATCATGTTCTCTGAGTATGGTGGGGGGGGGGGCTTGGAATTTATCTATGCCTTCACTTAATAGGATGTAGTTAACCTTGAAAAAGTTTCTAAAGGTTCTGGGGTTTGCTGTGAGTTCAGCCATTATATTTCTTTCAAAGGTGATCTGATCTGATCAGAGGACATTACACAAGGGGGATGCAACATTCCCACACATTTCTGAGTATCAGATCCAGGATATTTGCACCCCTAGTAGGTGTGCAGACTAGTTGTTCCAGGGTGTTTGCATTGACAAAATCCAGGAATTTATGAGCCTGCTTGTTAGTGATTGCATCTGTATCCCAGTTTATGGCGGATAGTTGAAATCACCCATGAATATGGCGTTGGGCTGAATTGTGAGTGACTCCAGTACAGTCAAGTATGTGGTATGGTTATGTTGGGTCAGAGACAGGAACCTATAGCTAGAAAGGGTATGTTATTGGGCTTTCCATAAGGTTAGTTAGACATGGAGTAGCTCAAGCATGCATATTTTTGACCAGTTGTGAGGTGGGCTTACCTTTTTGTAGATTAATACACCTCCACCTTATGTCCCTGCCTGTGTGGTAGGTGGTCAAAATGTGTGGAAGGATTTATAGCCTTGTACTGCTTGGGTGTCTTCCATGGATTTACACCATGTTTCAGTAACTGCACAGATGTCAGTGCTCAACAGGCTGAGGTGTGTTTCCAGAGAGTGGATATTCTTGTTCAGACCTTTAGTTTATCTTTAGTTTATTTTACTATGTCGGAAGGTTTATCATATTGGTATTGCCTAAAAAAGAACTATAGGGGTGAATAATGTTTTGGCCAATATCCAAAAGCATAGTGGGGACAGGTGTAGACTATCCCTTGCAAAGCAGTGTGGTCTGTTGATCATGTTCTCCAAAGCTGACAAATATTGGACCCCCTTAGAATGACACTAGTAATTAAGTCAATTGTTAAAGTCAGTCATCTTCTGTTTATATTGTGGTATCATCCTTTGAGAAGGCAGAATGCTGCTCAATGCTAAGCTCATACCTGCCTGGGACACACAATCTGAAAGCTCTATCATGTCTCTCTTCATATAGTCCAAGACGATACATCTCAGGTCATTAAAACCCACATGGCCTATGACTGAGTCATACTAGTACTTGTGGTTCAAAGTCCTGAGTGTATGTGTGATCTGGCAGATCCTTGCCCCTGATAGGCAATGCACCGTGACTGTCTCCTTGCTCAGTGTGGAGAGGGGGTGTCATTGTGTCTCACAACAGTCCCCAATGACCAATATTTTGGGTTATGTGGCAGTTTGCCTTAAGAGATTAGAGGCTGAGACATTGTGAGATGTGGTTGTATGTGTCCTGGGGATTATTGTCTTTGGGGGAGTTGCTGAGGGCAGTGCATGGAGACGTTTGAGGTTTGGGTACATTACATTTAAGAGCATCAGCATATGTGAGTTTATGTGTCTGATCCATAGTAGGTGTTATTTGTGTGTTTCTAGAAGCCTGTTTGGAGATGCCAGTAGCTGTATGCAAAATATTTGCCTCCAAAGACATAGTCTAATTACATCTCTAACATACTATGTCAGTCTAAGAATAAGGTGGTTGTCAGTAAACATGAGCCAGTTGCTACATTGTCTCAGATGCCCATTTCCACCAGATTGGCTAGAGAGACAGTAGGGAAGTGCACATTCATAGCTGTGGATCGTCTTTTTTTGTGATCTTTGAGGGGTGGTGCAATCAGTATTTAGAGCTGTTGGGTGTTCTTGGAAGAGAGGTCTAGAATTGATCTAAAACAACACTTTTGGAGTGATGCTTCTCAGCAGGCAAACTGATGACAGACTGTGTTTGTATATCTGATACTGTGAGTGACTGCTTTGTCTCTTAGAAGACTGAAATCCTTCTATGGCATTTAGGTTGTATACTTACAAGGAGGGTGTGGACTGTGGTGGTGGTGCTGCGGTAGCGTTGTCGCCTCACAGTAAGATGTTGCCCTGTTCGATTCTCAGCTAGAGTGTCTTCTGTGTGGAGACATGTGTAAATTGGCATACCTTTGTTGAAGGTTGTGCGTCAGGGCTGGCAACTTGGCACGTAAAAATCTACTGCCAATTATTAGCGGACCAGAGTTCCGCTGTGGCCACTCCTAACTGGGAAAAGCCAAAAGACACAACAACTTACAAGCAGGGTGTGCCTAAGGTACACATTCATATGTAGGAGAAGAATTTTTGTATTTTAGTTTGTTGTTTTGGAAAAGCTTGTGTTTTGAAATGTTGGAGGAAACGGTATTCATTTTTGTTATGAGGGTTTTAGCCTTGGTTATTTTAAATAGTAAAATGCATTTACAAAACATCATATATGTTTTCTTGGATTTATAATTTTAATGGTAATATTCTGGCAAAATCATGGCTATCAATTATTTTATCTGTTACATAGCCTTGAGATTATACAGTTATGGAGGACAGCAGGGAAGAAGGATTTGCTGCTAGTATTCTCATATTAACCATTGATGGTTTGTTAACTGGAAAGATTAATTACAACGTGATGTTAATGATATAAGTAATGGTAAATGCTTGGTTATGTGATATCAGGTTAGGTATAACCCTTAACTGCTATATATTTACTGGAGAACATATTTCACTTGAGACTTCATTATACTAAGTTCATTAGATATTTATAAAACAATAAAACCTGAATTGTTATTGGTGGTTTTAGTTGTCATTGGTAACAACTAAATTCAGTAATACATTTCAGGAAGAAGTCTGTTATAAATTGTTTACAAACCTACTATATATGCTAATGTTTAGCCTGTTCATAGGTTCATAGGTTCATAGGTGTGTACTAGGCTAATGGCCCTGGAGCCTTTGCAAGTCTAGCCCATAGGATTACCCTGGCATTGTGCCACCCAACCTTAGTTCCCAGTGCCTCTGTCGAGTAGAGCCACTGGAGTTATCCCTGGGGTGAATTTTCTGTTTCCCATCCACTCATCAAGATTTCTCTTGAAGAGGGTCAGCAATGTGCTCTGCTTGACATGTATGGGAAGTCTGTTCCATAGCATGGCCAGTCTCTGGGTTATGAACCTGTCCCTCCAACACTTTCTATTGATTGTGGTAATAAGGTTGAGGTCTGGAGTGTGTGGTGCAGAGGGATTAGGATTTCTTTAGATGTAGCATTTCAAACAGAGCTGGGTCAGGCATGGCTTTGTAAGTCAAGCAGAGGTCGCCTCTAAGTAGGAGATACGAGACAGAGTATAGCTGGAGTTTTTTTGAGTCTGTCGATATAGGACAAGTGTTTAAGGCCTAGGATTCTCTTTGTGAGGTACTTTTGCGGCCTTTCCAGTTGTTGCAGATGTCTAGTGAGGTACATTCCAAATGGGGCATTGTACTCGATGACTGGCCTAATGAGGGAAAAGTAGAGGGAAACAATGACCTCTTTCTTCCTGGATGCAAAACCCTTAGTAATGAGATGTGCCACACAGAAGGAATTTCTGACCACAGTGGCAATGTGCTGGTCAAAAGAGAGGTTGCTGTCAACCTGTGTTCCCAGATCCCTTATAATGCCTTCTGTGTTCAGTGGACTACCATTGATGTGGTAATTCATGGGAACTGGGTTTTTCCCAAAGGGGATGACGACAGATTTTTTGGCACTGAGCTTAAGGCCATGGTTCTGACACCAGTCGTTGGTCTCAGTGAGGCCTTTCTGTAGGATGTCAACATCACTTGGGGAGTTAATAATGGCTCCCAACTTACAATTGTCTGTGAACTTTGTCAGCCAGAGTCCCTTTGTGTTGGCCTAGGCTTCTCAGAAGTAGATACCAAACAGGAGAGGACCCAGGACCAATCCCTGTGGGACTCCACTAGTGACTGGTCAGCAGTCTGACTTGGAGTCAGCTACTTTCACACTGTGGGTTCTATCTGTGAGACAGTTTGCAACCCACCTAGTGATATAGGGGTTGGTGCCTAGCTTAGTGAGTTTTTCTATGATTCCTGAGTGGAGAATGGTATCAAATGCCTTGGCCAGATCAAGGTAGGCTGTATGAACCATTTTGCCTTCATCCACAGCTCTGGTGACTGACTCAGAGAAGTTAACCAAGTTGAGCAGGCATGATCTACCCTTCACAAAACCAAACTGTGTGGGATCCAGAGTTTAGAGATTCCCTATATCCTTATTTATTAGGTCCATGATGATGTGTTCCATAGCTTTGCATATCAGACTTGTCAGGCTAATGGGGCAATAGTTCCCAGGGTCTGTAGTTGTTCCTCCTTTGTGGAGAAGAATGACTATAGCAGTGCACCATTCGGTAGGGACAAAGCCTGAGGTGAGGCTGTGAGTGAACAGGGCACACAGGTGAGGTGTCAGTTCACTCTGTAGTTCATGTAGAACACAGCCAGTGATATTGTCAGGTCCCATAGAAGCTGTATTCTTGGCCTTGGACAGTGCTGTTTTAACCTGTGCAGCAGTAATACTGGGTGCCTGGCAATCTACTGGTATTGTGATTGGTCCTTTGCAGGGAGAGAGGGGTAAAAATTGCCACTGAATCTGTCAGCCAGTATATTGGAAATATCCGTTGGCTCAGTATAGGAGGTACCATTGTGCATTAACTCAGAGCAGATCTGGGTATTGCTATGGAGATTCTTTACATAACTATAGAAGGCCTTGTGGTTGTCTTTACTATCTGCTGCTATTCTGTTTTCATAGCTAGCTTTAGAGGATTTGATGAGGGATTGCAACTTTTTGTTGAGGCTGATAAAGGAGTTTTTCCAGTCTCTGGACTTCACCTTATTCCATATCAGTTTCCTCCTTCTGTTGTAGAGTTTGTTTATGGCAGGGGACCTCCAGATTGGCTTCCTTTTTTTTGGAGGAGAGCATCTTGGTTCTATTGGGTATGGCAAAGATCCATGCATTTGTGTATGTGTTCATACAGTGCATTGGTGTATGATTCAGTGGTCATGCAACTATTCTCCATTTGCATGGGTGCCATGAAGTTAGCCACCTCTGTTTTTAGGAGCCCAAAGTTAGCTTTGGAGAAGTTTTTCATGGTGGTTACCTTTGTGGGGAGGTGGGAGGGATGTGGATTCCCAAGGTGATTAGTTTGTGGTCGGATCTAACCAGGGAGGAGTTGATTATTGGTATATAGCAACGGTTGCCCATGTTAGTAATGACCAGATCAAGAATGTTGCTACCTCTAGTGGGGGTAAGAACGAGCTGCTCCAGGGCATTAGAATTAATGAATTCAAGGAAATGTTGGGCAAGTGTATTGGTACATGTGGAGTTTTCACAGTTAATGGAGGGGTAGTAAAAGTCGCCCAGTATGAGAGTGTTAGTTTGGACCCTAATATTCTCCAGGGTGCTTAGGAACATGGAATATGAGTCTTGGGACATGGTTGGGGACCTATAACAGGCTACAACCTGAATCGCTGTCTTACCCAATGTTAGCTGCACCTGAAGTATCTCTGATACATTATGTTGGGCTACCAGTCTGGAGTTGTGCACATCCTTTATGAATATGGAAACACCACCTCCTTTGGAGCTTCGGTCCCAGTTCTGGCGCCTAAAGGTGTGGAATGTGTAATAGCCTGGTAGTGCAGGGGTGCTTTCTGCTGACTTGAACCAGGTCTCTGTTACACCATAAATGTCAATGTTCTCCATTTTAAGGAGTGCTTCAAGTGAGTGTATTTTGAGATTTAGACTTCTAGTGTTGAGCAGCATGACCCTCAGATTGCATTTGTTTGTTCCTTATTAGAATTAATTCTGGTTAAAAAAATGACGTTATGGGAGTTGGTATAATGGGTAAGGTGTGTACCACACATATGCAAGGTATGGGTATAATGGCTAAGCTGTTTGCCTCCAAGACACAAGGTACAGTGTTAGATTCTCACCTTTGAAAGGAACACTGGCTAGGCTTAAAATGGCCCACAAAGGCATGTAGTCTAGTACTTATCTATAAACTATGTACAAAGGTGTAAAGTTGCTTATGAAATTATTTGTGACTGTCTGCCTCTATTACTGATATTAAGTGTTGAAAAGAACAGGCTGCAAGTAAAAACAAGAGGTATTATAGAAACGTGGATTCAAACTTAACAGACTAAAATTAATCAGTTTTGACTGGACATGCTTTTTATCAAACTGATCTATGGAGTGCACCTCATAAGCAAAGGCATAGCATCCAGGTCAAGGGACGTTATATCTCCACTGTACTCGACTCTCATCAGACTAGTTATAGAGTATAATGCACCCTTTTGCATGTATCACACCAGACAACTGCAGCAGCTGGAGAGATCTCAGAGGTTTCTCACTAAGAAAATACAGGAACTCCAAACCATGACCTATGTGGACAGGCTGAAAGCCCTTTCACTTTACTCTGTATCTTATAGGCTGCTGAGAGGAGACAATCTCCAACCCTGCCCTAATGGAAATGCTGCACATCCACAAGTCAAATGGCTCAAGAGTCACTCACTCTAGAGATCTTAACCTAGCTTGTAATATTAACAGATCATACAGGAGAGAAAGATGTGTCTCCCAGAGACTGCCGCTTCTCTGGAATAGACTCTCTATTCATGTAAAACAGACCTCCTCACTGACCCTACTCAACACAACCTAGATAATTGGTTGGGAGACAGAAAATCCACCCCTGGTGTAGCACCCTTGTCCCTCATGGACAGGGGTAGCCGGTATTGATCATAGACCCGCTCTGTTCATAAATTCACTCTTAACTACCCAAAAAAGAACAAATGGGGATACTTGGGCTTTCCATATATTCCCAGTGTAGGCAGGAACTAAGAACAGAGGAAGCCTAAAGGGGCAGTTAGGACTTAGGTTGTGTGACCATTCTGGAGGAGTGGAGGAAGGCTGCTAAATCATACAACATAAAGCTAAGTAGTATACAAGAACGTCAATGCATAGGAGGTCACATTTTAGCCATAGAGCTGGATGCACTAACATAGCCACTATCCAGTCTCTCCATAGCCCAGCCATCAGGACATGGTACAGCCTTGCAGTTCTACCTAGATGGTCATGGTCTCAGCCAGTAAAGTAAGCTCTGCAACATGTCTGCAAGTGAAAGTGAGCCCTGGAGGTAGGGTGGAGTGATAGGGTAGAGATAAGAACTGATGACTGTCCCCAAGTACAAACCAGGCCATTAAATAGTGAGAGCTTATGGTAGAGACACAGGACTACATAGGTGGAAGACCTGTGTAACAAATCATGTTAAAGAACAAAAGATGTTACTGGCTAAGAAAGTTATATGTGAATCAAGGATAATCCAGTACTGTGTGAAGGACAATTAAATAATTAAGGGTTTTGAATAAATATTAGTAACTGAAATTATGAAGACAAAAATGGTCATACTTACATACCTTCCAAGTTATAGCTGATATAACTGAAGAGTTTAACAACATTTTCTTTATAGCTAACGATAGCAAATATGACAGAAACATCTTAGATAAGACTACTTTATCTGCTTTTTCTTTTATTTGCATTTTCCTTCCTAATCACACCTGGCTGTTACAACCAACAAAACAATACTTACTGTTGGATATGAAGGTATAGAATACAGATTTCTTAAGATCTGAACTAAGTACTTGGTCTTGTAAATTTCCATTATTTTGAAGTCATCTACTTTGAGTAATAGATATTCAACAGAATGAAAATTCCTTTATTGTCTACTCTTAAAAAATAAATGCAAAAGTAAGAAAGAAAGAAAACAGAAGTTGCTTGAGTATCTTGAGCATAATGTTGAGTAGTAGTCAACGTACTTTCAGATTGAAGTATTCCATACCAAAGCTTTAACTTCATTATTATTTTGAGATTATCAGACTAATGAAGTCTCTTAACTATCATGATGCAGTTTGTAGATTATTGTAATGCATTTGATTTTGCCATGCATGGTGGTTGTTTCTTAGACTTTTCTTAGACTCAGAAGAACTTGGATGTTAAATGAAGCATTATTATGAGGACAATATTACTTAACTGCTAGAACAGTTGTTAATAGTTATTGCTGTTGTGTGAATTGGTCTATGTGTGCTACTAGATTGGTATCAAACCTTATTCTGTGAAGGTTATTAAGGTTAGAACTAAGGTTATGTGTTCACCAAATCAAACATGCAGTCCATACAAATCTACTGTAGAATGTAAACATCTTCTCTATTAAGGAAGAGAGAACATGATTCTTAAAGATAATGTTTCAAAGTGCGAAATGATCTTTTATTTTTGTATCTTTATACATATATATGTATAAGTGTTTGCATGCATTTCTATAAGTATATATGTATCTTTTGTACAAAAAGAAAAGGTTGTTTCATGTCCATTTATAATTAAACTGTTTTTAAAAATCATTTCAAAGCATGGAAGACTAAATGTAATGAGTCATGTTTATGACATTAGTATGCATGGGAGGGCAGGAGGTGCTTATGTCACTGTGGGTTCCAACTCTAATTATGCTGGATTAGCATAGGGTAAGTAGTTGCAAATTAGTTATGTAATTGCTTAACTATTAAATGAATTGTGTGTATTTAAGTATTAGTTAAAGTCTGACCCAAAATTAGTTTCTCTGCTTTGCACCCACATGGATAAGCTGCAGCCCCTCTGCAGCCGTGATGCGGATTCAGTGGGCAGTCTGAAAATGAATGAATGAATGAATGAATGAACTAGCTTGCAAAATCATTTATTGTGTATTGGGCCATTTTTAGGTCATTTTCGAAAATAAATAGCCTGATTTGTGCAGTGATTCAAACTGCATTGGTGTTGCTACACTTTAGAGATATTCTGTTGCAAGTTGTATCCAAATAGAGCACAGATCTATTCTTTAGTCTTACTTTTTCCAAGTCCTGTATTACTATAGTTCTAATACAAAACAAAAAAAAAAATCTGTACAAACACAGGACTCCGTGGTCATTAGCAATGCTAGTAGCTACATCCTAAAACAAATCATTACCAGCTATGAAGCAAACAGAATTACAATGAAATTCTACTTTTCTTTCAAACATTTAGTTATGTGACAATAAATTTTGTTTGAGTATTTACTATTGATTCTAATTTCCTTGTATCATTGCATTCAAAGAAAGCAGTAGCAATGCAGAACAATGTAGGCATGAAAACTTAAAAGAAGCCAAAGAAATAATTCTACAAAAAAAGGTCCTGTAGATCTATTGGTTTTAAGTGATGCTCTTTGTTTTATGTTGTGTCACTGTGTAGAAATAATGTTTGCAAAATAAATAGATGTAGCTTTTTTTAGAAGGGATAATTTGTGATCTTGTCAAAATGATATCTAATAAGTGCTTGCCAATTGATCTAAACATTAAATAAATAAGCAACTAAAAGTGGTTACTTTAGCTGCGCTGCACATCATATTCTCCTCAGTATTTGTGCAACAATGTATGTGCAGCGTGTTTTATACTGGATAAACAACACAATGTGAAACATTACCCTGTACATGAGAGAGAAGACCTTGAAACACTGTAATGAACATTTGTTATATCATCATATGCTCACTATCCCACATACTCCTTTACTAAGACTGTCAACTTATATAGCAGTTTTCCTTATCTGCACACTGCATATGATGACACTGAATTATTTGTGTTATCGGATGTGCATTTATTTTATATGGAAAACAACAAGAGCCACCACTAACAATGAGGCACTGCTGTCTGTCACTATACCATACACAACACTGCTCTCACAGACATTGGCATTTGCTAGGTAGCAAGTACAGATTAAGAGCAAAAGACCCTGCACTGGGGTTTGTTATGAAATAATTCTAAAAATCAACAAAATAAAATTGACATATTCTAAGGGATTATGAATGACACCTTGAGGACATTTAACAAAAGGGACTGCTAGCTGATGATTCTCTTAAATACCGGGCTTATTAAACCACACGTCAATTACCCAGATGTTGCATGCTTATACACTAAAACTTGCTTGCATATATTAGAAAGAATACAGAGAACATTTACAAGACAAATATTTGGTCTTTGTAGGAATAGAATACAAAGTTCCAAATTCAGAAATATTATTGTGACATGTACATAGTATGTACACCTCACAATAACCTTTCCTTATTCAGAGATGGCCCTACCATGGTGCAGCAACATGAAGACATGCAGCACTGCTGTGGGCTGTCTCTACATCCATGCTAAATGCTAAGGAGATATTCTGAGGAAGAGTGATATTCTAAGTAATTTTGTGCTCTTCCTTGTCACTACCTGTGCTAAGCCATTTACTCAGTCGAGCGATTCAGAGAATTGCTAGATTAACACCACTCCTGGTCACCCAGGTAGTGTGTGTGTGTGGGTTTTTTGTGTGTGTGTGTGTGTGTGTGTGTGTGTGTGTGTGTGTGTGTGTGTGTGTGTGTGTGTGTGTGTGTGTATGTGTGTGTGTGTGTGTAAGTGTGTGTGTGCGTGTGTGCGTGTGTACGTGTGTGCGTGTGTGCGTGTGTGTGTGTGTGTGTGTGTGTGTGTGTGTGTGTGTGTGTGTGTGAGGGGGCTACATGTGTAAGTGTATGCACCAGTGTGTATCTACCTGGGTATGGGTATATGTGTGTATATATGTCTCTGGCTGGGTAGGGATGTATGTGTGTATATTTATAATGAATGGGGGTGATGGTTACCATATGAGTGCAGTCCCCTTAGACTAATGGGTGACTCCTGAAACATGGGGGAGGCACTAGCAAACAAGGATACACCTGTAATATTACATGGGATGGGGAAATGTTAGAGAGCAGGGATATTACTTTTATTGTACATGGGTTGGGTGAGCATTAGACACCAGGTACACTACCGGGGGGTCTATATTACCGTGTTGAAAGACATGTTCAGAGAACACATCTTAATCGACATGGAAATGTTGACTTGTCAAAAACCCAAATGGCCAAGTCAGCAAATTTTTTCCCAGAGGAAAAAAAATGCTCAGCCATACAGACAAAAAAATACTCTCTTACCCTAGAACATGGGGGGCTGTGCCCCCCACACCACCCAACTAAATATACCAACTCCAAGATCGCACTACAGTGGGGAAAAGGGCAAATCCCTGATGATGGCCGAGCGATTTATTTCCCCTAGCAAAAAATTCACTGACTCTGACGTCCGTTTTTTTTTGACAAGTCGATATTTCCATGTTGATTAAGATGTGTCTGACGAACATGTCTTTCGACATGGTAATATAGACCCCTACTGGGTCAGGGGAAGTTCTAGACTCCTTACCTAGTCTATATAGCATGATGTAAAAGCACTTGTAGAAAAAGAAAAAAAATGGAGGCTGGGGGAACCAGTATACACCAGAGACACTTTAAAGACACTAAAAAGAACTCTAACCCTGCACCCTCCCACTTCTTGCAGTGGAAATTTGTCATGCATGCTACACACCAGGGATAACATTGGGATAAAATATACACCTAAAAAATACTAAATTACAAAGGAGATGGGGGAAAGGATTCAAACCCTGTACCCTTGACATAGGAAACAGGAGTATTAAACCACTGCATTAATTAATAAGTTAATCTGTGAAGATTTTTTTTTAGCTTATTATGAAAATCTCAGACATTATTCAATGCCTGCAACAGTTCACAAATTATGAATGCAGAGGGATAGAGCACATTTAAGCAAACCTCTCAACTTTATAACAGAAAAAATCTAGACAAAGCCAAAATTAATGGTGAGATAGAGAAATACAATCAGGGACAGATTTATAGTATTACTCTTATAAAGTTAGAAAGATGCTAGAATAATAGCTTTTGCATTAGCATGCATTTACTAAAGGATGTAAACTCTGAAACTCTAATGTGTGGCATTAATGACAGTTTAATCATCTATGCTTTACAAGGCAGTGAAAATGTAAGAGGAGACATCAGAGACATTCTGTCAACTCAGGAAGAAGTAAGGAATAGGTGGTGTGTGTTTGTGTGTGTGTGTGTGTGTGTGTGTGTGTGTGTGTGTGTGTGTGTGTGTGTGTGTGTGTGTGTGTGCGTGTGTGTGTGCATGAGTGTAAGTGTGTTTATGTGTGTAAGTATGTTTAACTTTGTGTATGTGTGTGGGAGAATGAACATGGGGGGGTGCCTTTGCCAATGTGATGAATGGGCCGACAGTGTTGACATTGTTAACTATCACAGGAAAGTTCTGATCTGGACTCGCTGACTTTAACAGCAATTCAGAGACTTACAAATTAGCCAGTAATGAGGATTTTTCTCACTATGGCTGATGTGAATCTGAATTGCAAATTCATGTATCAGGGTAACTGGGCATTTTTAGTGTACTCCTTACCATGAGTGCTGAGGTTCTTTCTGAATCTCAAGTATGACAGATTTAAGTATTTGAAATTATATTCAGCTGCTTACAGACTAGTAACAGGAAATGTTATTCTAATATTCAAATTAAACAATGAAAATGTGTAATCAGTGTATAGTCTCTACTGATCTCAGTGTAACGCCAGAAATGGAAATCTTTTATTAAAATTGCCTGTTGCATCATCATCATCATTTAAGAGCAATAGTTTTCTTTATGGGGGGTGGGTAGTAAATTTTGAAACTCCTTAACTTTGTATATTAGGTCATCTCCTTCACTGGCCATAATCAAGAATGCATTAGACATTTGGGTTGGACAGTCTGTCTTTGGGACAAGAATTTATGGTGGTGCACTCATAGGTGGATTAATGTAGCTTTACACTGAACATTTAACATTGCTATTTTCACTTCTAGCATGCCATGGCTAAAACTCTATGGTCTATAACCGACAGTGTTGAGGTCAAATTCATTGTTGAACTATATTTAAATCCCACAGGGTAGAGCTGTATTCTTCGGCTCAATGTATATTCAAGTGAGCTATTATATTTCCTTGAAATTTTTATTAACAGGTCTCCAAGAGGATGCAGGGGTCACATACCTTTATCTATTATACTTGGTTTCAGCCGGAGTGGAGGGTGATATCACTTCTGCTTAGGCTTTGTTCTGCTGGTTCAGACCAGAATATATCTTTACTGAGTGGTTACTATGTCAGAATTAAAAATTATACACATTTTTTCCAGAAAAATTGCCTTTTTCAGTTGTAACATGCCATGATTTAAACTCCATAGACTGAAACAATGTGATAGGTGTGTCAAATTTTGATGTACTATATTTAAATCCTTTTAGGTAAAATTGTAGTTATAGGTGCATTTTGTACCACAGTGTCTCATTGAAGTACACAGATAAGTTAATTAACAAGTCTCAAATTGGATTTGCTGTATTATCTTTTTCTACACAAATGTAGGGTCTCATTGGCTATCCAAAATCTCATTGTGAAGGTTTGCCTCGGATTCATATACAGTGAAATGGATTAAATGGAGATGCATGTGTGTGTGTGTGTGTGTGTGTGTGTGCGTGTGTGTGCAAGCGTGCATGTGTACACCTTGAATCATTGCATACATGCATTTTACAGCTCAGTATCACGTCATAGTATTATGAGAACTTTGATAAAATATTTAATTTCAGAGGTATGGTCCTATATTGTTAGATACTACCAGTAACACAATACAGATATTTTGATGCTCTGTATTTACCACTGAGTTCACAATAAAGATGGAAGTGCTGAACTTCATAAACATTTCTTTCTGAGGTGTTTGTGTTGGGCATTTTCTTTTTATTTTCATTGTTTAAGCCAGTGTTTTTTTTCTGTTATTACAGGTTTTAAATACTGTAAAAGCTGAAACAGCAGAGCTGTAAGCTTTTCTTGTAAACCTGGACCATGGCTGTGATACTAACTAAACTGCTATACCCTTACAGTCTTCCACAATTCCTGTAGCACTACAACTTGTTGAAAAGCTGCATTTGGAGCCATCCTGTGAAACCTATTGAACTGAGAATGAGGCAGGCTATCAGACTGAATGTTTAATTTACCTGGCACATGCTTGGCCAAAAATAACAAATTAAACCTCATGCTAACCAAACTAATTTGCGTGCCAACAATTGAACCAAAACCGACCTTGCTGTCTTCCTTAGTAGCACCTGTACCACTGCTTCATTATCTGAATGAAACAATACTTTTCTATTCTTTAGTTTTTCTTGGCACACTATCACTGCTGACCAAATCAACTCCAAAAAGCTATGGCCTTCTTCTACTCCTCCAGCCCCCCCCCATCATTCTACAGCAAACCATTGATCTTTAAAAATGGCTGCCATACTTAACACTACCAGCTGCAACTGTACACTACTCTAACTCATCTGCGAAAATTCAGTCATCCTGCCAAAATGATGTATCACTGAAATCTTCAACAAACCTGAACCATATGTAAAATCTAGTTTAACTCTTCTTGTAACACATGCCCATTAATGCTTATGTTGCCCCTTCTCGACAAAGTAGCCACTGATCTATTAAATGTCAAACTTGGATCAACCACTTTGCAGGCAAGATTTAAGAAACCCAGCAATTCCATCACCTGATTTACCCTCACATTTCTTTTCCTTACAAAAAAACTAAGCCTTCCCTCAGCTTGATAACTTTACCAAACAGTAAACAAAATAAACCTTTCTTTGCATCAGTTTCCAAACCTAAAAACATCAAGCTTGTCCTCTGCCAATGGTATGCATAACTCCTTAAACAAATCAATAAATGTCTACTTGGCTTCACATGTATCTCATTTACCTTCTCCAGTCAAAAAAAAACAGCATCTAAATATTGATTTGCCCTTTGTCTAGGAGGACTACTATTGCTGAATCAACTGCAATGTTGTACTGAATTTCTCAAATGTAGCACAGGCTGCTGCATATCCCAAAGGCATTGCATTATCAAAATAAAACTAAAATTGACTTAATAAACACATCTCCAGCAATGGCCAATCAGCTTCCTTGACAGGTAACAAATGAAATGCTGCCCCAATATCTAATTTAACTAACCACAGATAAACACATTTTTAATGATGTCGACTGCATCATCCAAAGATGGATATTGTACCTTTGTATTATTTATGTCAATGCAATCATTAACTGAGCTATTCTCAGGAAAAGACAAATGGTGAATTAAATGAAATTCACCTTCCTACTTTTTGGGTACCAATCCTAGTGGGGAAATGTGAAATTGCACAAATGGTGGAACCTCAAATGGATTTAGAACCCTACCTGATTCCAATTCCTTCAGACGCAAAACAGTGGTCACTTCTTTCTTAGCCCTTAAGAATTCAAATGTTGTGGATGTCTTGACAACCTACAACTGGAGATCTTATGATAAAACTACTGTAAAACCTAAGGCTAACTCTTTTGCCTATGCTCTTTTCAGATAATTTCCTGACAATGCCAAAGCAGCAGCTATATTAACAAGGAATTGGATATACTTACCTCCCAGGCTGTCGTCAAGAAGGAATGGGCCCCTAACTCCTCAAAAATTCTCCCTCCCTCTGACAGTACCTACTGCTGTTGTCCCCAGGGGAACATTATCCAAATGCCTAACAGTATCAGCATGACATTGGCCTGTGAGGGCCACCACATACTGAATAGGAAATGGTAAAGCGGCAATGCAGCCGTACATTTGCCTTAATTAAATGATCAGTGGTTACCAGCCATATACTCATTATTGGGAAATACAGGTCTCACCTACCCCCTTCATTATGCACAATCATTCCCCAAGCAAGTGTCTACATGCAATATCTCCCACTTAATCATTTTGTCTACAGCCTTCATCTTCCTAATGCACTGGTTGTACGATATCCAGTTATTGCCCTCCCTCAGATGTAATACTTCTCTAATCATTATAATATAAGCCAACAGAGGTTAACTTTGTGATATGACTTTCCCCAAAATTACCACCATAACATACACAAAGCCAGGAACCTAGATGTCTTAGCCCATGGCCCTGTACCTCCCTACCTTTTTCCTCAAAGCCACTAATGCTGCTGCCAAGTCCTTAGCCCCTGTAGCTTCGGCCTCAGCCAGCTGCTGTGCACCATCTGCATCAATCAATTCAAACAAATTCACATATTCCTTTTGCCAAAGCTTCTGTTTAACTGTTACCTGAATATGTGGGATTAAAAACAAACCTGGCTCCTTAGACAGCAACAACAACTGGGCTCCCATAGCTTCTAGAGACAAACCTTGAACTGGTGCTTCATCAGGACTTAACAGCCCTGACAACACCCCTAGCAGATCTGACTGGGGTCAAATGCCAGCTGCTCTTGAATCTGGTGCCTAAAATGATATTTTCTTTGTCAAATGTTCCTCTGACTGGTGAGCTACTTCCCTGACCCTAACAACTCCTGCTTCCTCACCCTGTCTCATTCACTCATCTCCCATAAAAAATGGACAGCTCATCAGCTCCTTCCCCACCTAGCTGATCAGTACTTACAAAATGAATGGCACCATCATTACCTGTAGACATCTGAGGAACCGCAGCTGTGATCTCAGTCAGCTCCTGTGGATGCCACCTTGTATGACCTGTCTTGGATCTTTCTTGTTCCTGCAATGGACCATCCACTTTCCTCTTTCTACAACTTCTCCACCACTGTTGTATCTCAGGTTGCACCTCAGTATGACTTGGCAATGGATCTCCAGTGGCTGTCACCTACTGAAACAACTCATCAGCATGGCCTAATATGTTAGCCAAAAGATCCTTCAGTGTAGCTACCTCCACCATCCTATAAAGAGACAAACACATTAACATATGAACATGACAATCAACTTGCACTAATTATCCCCTACTCCTGCAGACAAAACAATTTTATAAACACCTCTAACTATAAAATCCTTAGCCTACCCACCAACCTTCTTGAACTACAGCTGAAACTACCACACAATAAAGAGAAATACTGAGGTTAGTCAGCTAGAATCATGTACTCTATTACCTTAGTATAAACCTGCTTGAGCACCCCATACCGGTTGATAAATAATTTTAAATAAATTTTACATGCCCCCTAATCATGATTAAGTCTCTACCTTCCAACTCAATCCAAGTTCTGGAGTAAAATCTACTTTAACACACACTGAAAAAATATATATTCTGAATAAATTCCAATAATGGAAATACAACAACCAAAATGCCTTAAATGCCATGCCTCTAAAACTATAAGGTAGACAGGTCACAGTCTTTCATTTAAAATATAACCCCCAACTATAGTCATGCAGAACAAATTAGTAAAATGCATAACCCATGCTAACAGCATAACAACAGCTTCAACGAAGATGCACACATGATGGGTTAAATATGATACTTTATACTGGTCAAAATTCTTGATAACATGATCAGATATTATTTACTATTAGTTTACTTAAACTTATTAAGAATGTGTGATAGTCTCTTAATGCAGAACTGTGAAGCACGTGGAGTTAAGACTGTACTTGAAGAACATACCTCATAAAGAGATACACTTGAACTATGACAAAGATGGCAAAAGCTTTCCTTATAGCTTCATTCCATTTCTGCACTCCCCAAAAATCCTAGACAACAAATTACTGGGAATTGGAAAGCTTGGTTCATAGTTTCATAGTTTCATAGGTAGGTACTAGGCTATCGGCCCAAGGGCCTAAGTAACCCTAGCCAACAAAGTTCCCTGGCTTATGCCAACCCAAGAAAGTTAATTTCCTGTGCCCCTGTCGAGCAGAGCCAAAGAAGTGATCCCCAGGGTGTATTTCCTATTTCCCATCCACTCATCAAGATTTTTCTTGAAGAGTGTTGATGAGGAACTTTGCTTGACATAGATGGGTAGCTTGTTCCAGAGTATGGGAAGTCTCTGGGACAGGAATCTATCCCTACAGCAAGTCCTGTTTATTGTGGTGACAAGGTTTAGGTCCCTAGAGCATGTAGCTCAGAGGGATTTCTTTAGGTGTAACATGTCCAACAGCTCTGGGTTTGACATAGCTTTATATGTTAGGCAGAGATCACCTCTGAGTAGGCGATATGCTACAGAGTAAAGCTGGAGTTTTTTGAGATGATCAGTGTAGGGCATCTGTTTGCGGACAGTAATCCGCTTTGTGAGGTACTTCTGTGGCTTTTCCAGCTGCTGCAGATGTCTTGTGAGGTACATTCCAAAAGGGGCGTTGTACTCTATAATATATATATATATATATATATATATATATATATATATATATATATATATAGAGGGTCTATATTATAGTATTCAAGTTTTTAAACTTTGAATGCTATAATATCAACCCATTTTTGTCGAAAACTGAATATAGCGAAGCCACAGAACTTCGAAATCTTACCTAGGGTAAGATTTTGGTTGTCCGTTCCATGGCTTCACTATTTACTCTACTGTGGTGGGAAGGTTATGGACTGGGTTAAGGTAAGTATGCGAACGGAGGTTACGGACCAGGTTAAGGTAAGTGTGGGAACAGATTGGGGTAAGTTGAGTGTCCGATAGTTATGGACATTAGGGTTAGGGAGTGGGTAAGGTGAGTGTGCGGTAGTTAGGGACTTTAGGGTTAGGGTTGGGTTAAGGTAAGTGGATAGGTAGTAGTGTAGGGTTAGAATTATGGTTTTGTTAAGTGTATGTGTGTGTGGTTTATTTATTTTGGTGTGCTTGTGTTGTGTGTTTGTGCTTCAGAACAGCAAATTTTTTCCCTGGGAAAAAATTTGCTATTCTGAATTTTCGATATTTTGTGGTTTAAATATTTTAGGTACGATGAAATAGCATTCGCTATTTAAATTGTATGATAGGGTAATATAAACACACACACATATATATATATATATATATATATATATATATATATATATATATATATTTATGGTATATATATATATATATATATATATATATATATTTATGGTATTAAAAAAAATCATTACCTGCGTAAGATTTGGCCATTGAAGCCTGGGCTAGGCTTGTAAAGTCTCCAGGGCCATTAGCATAGTACACACCTATGAACTTATGAACATAGAATGAAAACCCTCATTGCCCTAGCAGCCTCAATAAGATGTAAACCCCACCCACCCATTAGCAAGCATTGTGTTACTATAATCTGTGGCTTACAAGCCACCAGGTCACTTGCCCCCACATGTTATGGCTCCTCTTACTACTATGACTTTTCTAGGTGGAACATTAATAAAAAGGTCCACTAACACCTGATCAAATAATCCATTTCCTATGAACTTCTTGTCTTAATTATCTATGGGAAAAGATCTTGCTCAATCATACCACATAAATGTGACCTCAACTCCAGCAAACTAGGCCCCTTAAGCTTTCTAATGGCTAGGGACCAAAAACGATTCACTAGCATTCTTAAATATTGGTGCCTGTAAAGAAAAACCCTTCCACTTACCTGCAGCCACTGAAACCTGCACTGGAATCCTAAATCTTTAGCCATGTCCAAGGGTTATAACAGTGTCTCACTTAGCATACACAATCGCCCACAATCAAATAGAACCAGCACAAACAAAAAACTAGAAAGCAACAAGACCACTAAAACCCAGTGGCAGCAGCACCTATAGCCATACTCGAATGCTATAACTACATCTCACATAACAACTACCACCCAAATGTAATGATTCAGACCCAACAAAATATGGAGCAACAATGCCACCACATCAGCATCTCTTAAGTCAAAACCCCTCAACCGATAAAAAGCATAAATGCATCTGCTCAAATTATATGCAAACAGGCCTTTTAACCACCCTTATCCCTCAAAAAAGCATGTCACTCTAGAAACAACAGTATTAACACAGCAACAAACCTTCAGGACAGCATAAAACTACTGCAGCAATCACCAGTATGATATGCTACTTCACACATACCACCAACTATCACAGCATTAATATACAGGCAACCAACTTTTGCTTCCAAAATATGCAATGACTTTTTTTGTATGGAATGCCTACACATTCCCAAGACAAACATCCCCATACTTACCTCACTGCCTTAGTGAAAACTGCCTGAACCACCGATTCTGGTTGTTTGGGTGTAGGTAGAGTGAAACTGGTGTCCTGAGCACCCACAAAAAGAAGATCAGCCCTTCCTCCTGCACAGCTTTAAATAATCCCCCACTCACTATATAACAACTTCTTAAGACTCTTACATCCTTTCCTCCTTACTGACATCCTACTACCAAACTATTATCCCCTATAATGCCTACATTGTTGTGTCTTTTGGCTTTTCCCGGTTAGAGGTCATCACAGCAGAACTCCGGTCTGCTAATGATTGGCAGTAGATTTTTACGTGCTGAGTTGCCAGCTCTGATGCACAACCTTCAATGAAGGTACGCCCATTGACGCATGTCTCCACACAGAAGACGCTTTAGCTGAGAATCGAACAGGACAACATCTTACTGTGAGGTGACAATGCTACCGCAGCCCCACCACCGCAGTTCTATATTAATTAACCTAAATATTAACAGGCGTATCTACACAAATACATATGCTACATAAAACTAAATTTGTCTACAGAGTTAAATTTAAACAGCATAATGTATAGAGCAAATATTTTTCTTTTCTTTTATTTACATGTTTTGTTGAGTTATTTTTCATGAACTTTACCCACCAGCCTAAGAGGATGATGCTTGATAAAATATTTGCAGTTTTCTGCTTGAAATATATTTGTAAATGTATTCTGTGTTTGCCACACTTTAAATGGACTCATTCTGGATGAATAATAATTAAACCTGTATTAGAGAATACTTTTGAGATTATAAGTATTTTTATCTCTTCATTGTACCACATTGTTTTATTTATTATTGCTCTATAAAAGCACACTTGTTTTATGTACATTAGATATATTACACAGCTAAAACCTTACGACCTCTAATCAAAACATTTTGTGACTTGTAAGCCACATAACTCTGAGTTTCAGCTCATAAAACATTGCATGTTCTTTTTCCAGTGACAAGCATAAAGGTATCTGTCATTCAGCAGGCAAATTACATTCTTCCAGAACTAATTTGTGAGTTGATGACACATTCAGCTTAGCAGAAGGAAAAGCTAAATCCTTGACATAATTCATACTGGTGGCAGCATATGTTCCACTGAAATCATGGATGTGTCTAAGGTTATGACAGCAAAGAAACCAGAAAAAAAAACGTTTTGGAAAGGTGTTACAGATGAAAATTTGAAAAACAGAAATTGGACGGGGGTGGGGGTGGGTTACAGAAGGAGAGAGAGAGAGACAGGAAGATATAGAGACATAGAGGGAGAATAAGAGACAGTGAGAGGTCACTGTTTATATGAAACACTTGTTTTAAACAAAACGGAATGCAACAGCATACTATATGTGATTTAGTTAAATAGCACAATGTTATGTCAGAGCTAACAAAAATTACAAGAATACAAGTTATGACATTTTTTGCACTTAGACCAAAAAAAACTTCAGTTGCCAGCCACTAAAAGACAATATATCATGGAAACTCTTTCAGAGATATGGACATGAATGTGAATGTAGTCTATTGAGCAGGCTTGTAGTAGTCTATAGAATGATTGCCTAGTACTTGGCTATAAGCCCATGAACCTATAAATCAATTATTTGCATAGATAGGTTGGATTTTTGCAGCAAGAGGTAAAACTTAATTTTACAATTAAGTCACTACACAAACAATCATGTTGCAGAGTGGTAATTTCTGCACTGGTACAGCCATTGATATTTTTGGTCCACATGTTTGGTTCTGCAGTTTGATTCTTGGCTGAGGTGACATCTTTGTATTGTCCCTGTGCTTACAAATGGTTTCACTGGTGCTTCAGTTTCCTCCAACATCCCATTCGAATAAACAATCTTCCAAACTGTGTGTGTGTGTGTGTGTGTGTGTGTGTGTGTGTGTGTGTGTGTGTGTGTGTGTGTGTGTGTGTGTGTGTGTGTGTGTGATACCTCTCAACTGTCCAGATTTTTGCAGAATATCGAGATTTTTGCCTCATATTTTTGGTCTGTTCCTCACAAAATTTTTATTGCAAATTGCTAAGATGATCTGAAGACTGAAGTCACCAAATTATGACATACATTTGAGTTTCAGACTTCAACACCTTCAGAAAATGGATCAAAACACGCCTGTTATTTTAGCAAATTTCTAAGTTTATAAAAGCAGTATTTAAAATTTGTACCTATTTTTGAGCCTTTGTCCCACCATTTTGTCAGGCTAAGTCCAGATTTCTAGGACTAAGAGGTTGAGAGGTATGGTGTGTGTGTGTGTGTGTGTGTGTGTGTGTGTGTGTGTGTGTGTGATGTGCTGGCTCCTTTCCTAGGATTAATTTATTTATTTTATTTATTTATTTTACATTTGTTAACCGGGCTAGTCTAACTGGATATATGTCCATTTTCAGTAGAGGCCCAGGGAGAAAAGCTCCAAGTATGAACAGTGACAAAGTTAACAATATAAAAAGACATGAAAAATCACAATACAGAGGCAGCATTGGTCAAAAGAAAAAATTATAATAATAAAATTATAAACTATAAAAATTATACTAAAAATTATACTAAAAAATTATACTTCTCTAATTTCTCTACTTTGTACTTCCTGACATGACACTAAACTGAATTAGGTAACTGAGAAGCGAATGAATAAATGATTTTTTAAGTAGTAATATATTTGGTTAAATGAGCAAGTCCAATACTTCTCAATGAATGTTAGCTATGTCACTTAAAAGTGCATCTTCAAACAAATAGGGATCATCCATTTGGGTTCATTCTTCTGAAAAAGAGATACTGCTAAGCTACCTGGTCAACTAACATAGTAGTAGGCTAATTGCCCCTGTGGGTTATTCTAAGCCTAGCCAGTTACCCCATGTGCGAATCAGTCCCTGTAACTGGTGTATGCGAGGTAAACACTTCAACCATTATCCCATTTAATATGCAAAAGGTCTAGGATTTCCTGTATTAGAACACAGGACCATGTGTATGGCAGCTCTACACTTACACCTGTTACCACAGGAATTTTTATTCCATTTAACTGTTATACAAATAAGTACAATAAAACATCTAAAGATGTACAAAATCACATTCCCAAAAGAGTGACAATAATGTCATCACTCAACAGTTATAAACAATCATTTTTGCAGAGGGGTTAGCCACCCCCCACACACACACTTCAAGTATGAGGGTTTGCCTCTGCCACCTGTTCTTTACACTGCCTCTGAGGTCACACAAACTTAGAGAAAAGGGAAAACATAGAAGACAAATGCAAAATTCATGTTTCCCTCTTCTGCATGTGTGACCCAAACACAAAGCAGAGCATCTGACTAAATATAAGCAAGTAATGTTTCTTCTCTTAATGTTTCATGCAAAGAAAATGTTGTTGTGACTTTCAGCTTTTCCCGGTTAGGGATCGCCACAGCAGAACTCCGGTCCGCTAATGATTGGTAGTTGATTTTTACATGCCGAGTTAGCAGCCCTGACACACAACCTTCAACGAAGGTACACCCATTCGCACATGTCTCCACACAGCAGACGCTCTAGCTGAGAATCGAACCAGACAGTGTCTTACTGTGAGGCAACAATGCTACCGCAGCACCACCACCGCAGGTGTTTCATGCAACGAAAATATGCCACACAATAAACTGTAATGCTGTCTTTGCAAAGAATCCTAGCATTAAATATTAATATTAAAATTGAGAAACTTCTGTGCCTTTTGTCAATAAGCACAGTGTTACAGAGATGTGCCACATTTTCTTAGAATTTTAAGAGAAAGGTTTCAATACAGCTTCATTACTGCACATTTATATCATTATAAAAGGAAAAAAGATGCAACAGTTGTGAGACATAGACAAGTAAAACATACATGAAAAAGTTAAAGACTTCCACAGAAGTGCCTAGAATATTAAAGAATATTAAAATATATATATATTGGGAAGAACATAGAGATTATTCTCATAACATGAAGGAAAATAACTTTAAAGATCTCCACAATAAATGCAAGCATTATTGATGTTACATTATTTAGGATCAGAAATGGAGTATACAAACATTCACTGAATCTGCTTTTATTGAGTCCACGAATCTTCAGTCACGATCAGTGACACCTACCTCAGCTATCCTCAGGGGCAGGTTTTGACATGTACCTTATGGGGTGCGGGGTTAAATCAAACTATTCCCACTCCTTGAAATTGACAGTTCAGCTTTCAATGGAACAGGCTTAATGATCCAGGGCTTAATGAAACCTAGCTCAGTTATAATCACAGTTCTCCAGTAATAATATAATATCTGAAATGGGATAATAGATATGATCACCCCCAACTCCATCTTGAATAAATGTAGAAGTGCCTGGGATTCTAAGGCATAGGGAAGCATCATCTTTCAGTACACCCATGCAGACCTATATCAATGATGAATCTAAACTAGTGACATTTTTGTATTTATGTATTTATGTATGTATTTATTTATTTATTAGGAAAGTCTGACTGGGCCCAAAACCCTTTTTCAGCAGGGGCCTCAGGAGAAAAGCTCCATAATTTACAGTTAGGTAAAAATATCTACTCATGAAAACAAAGGCAAAGTCATAACAAAAGAATTAGCTAACACAAAATATCAAAAGCGCTGAAATATTTACAGTGAAAGTAAAGTTACTAACAGCATATTAGCAGAGTTCACTAATTACAATCAAATTACAGATTAATTTCGGTGGAATTTGAAATCAGTTTTGTTCATAGATGTAATGGATATTTTTATTACTGAGTAAATAATGACATCTGTCTGGAAATTGATTTTTGATGTATGTAAAGGGAGTGTATAGGGAAGAGATAGCAGTAAGCCATATTTCAAGTAGTGCAAAGTAACAATGCATGTGTGTTTGGCCAAACACATTACTACTTAAACGTTCATTCATGGTCTAATCACCTGCTTAATCCAATTTAGAGTCGTGAGAAAGTGGGTGGAAGGGGTAAGTTATTAGGAGAATGAAAATGTATTGGAAGTCAGGGGAAGAGTACAGTAAAGGAAGCCAAATGAACAGACACTTTTATTTTAGGTTACATTTACATTAACCATATAATAATTGAAGCAAAATTTATAGTTGGAGGAGATGTGCTGCCCAATAAGAAAGGTGCATGTGGAATGCAGCTGTTAAAGAAGCAGAGTATAATGTTCTAATACTGATTTATTAATCTTTCTGTATGAAATAGATTTTGACTGTGCGACCTAAGATTTCTGGGTGAGGATATTTTTGTTAATCATTTACTGTATGGGAATAATGGAATGGCTTGTGTAGCAATTTGTGAACTATTTTGAACTGTGAGTAAGTTAGTAGGTTACATAGTTCAAACAACAGTGGTGTTTTGGCTCTATACAGTGGTATGCTCTATTTTATATGTTAACAGAGCACATGGCTATTGAATTCTATGCCGCATGTAGTTTGTTGAGTAGGGTGGTTTAGATAACAGTTAGTATATCAGAAACATATAGCAGATTAGGCAGTAACAATGAGTAAATAGTAAAGACAGCCAATGCTGTAAGGAAAGGTTTGGCTTTGCAAGGTAATCCAAGATTTTTTTTTTTACAGTATATGTTTAATGATGGTGTTGAATAATGAGATTATTTGAAAAGTATGTAATGTATCTTGGTAATTTATTTATTTTTTGATATTAAGTAGTAGCTATGATTGGGTTGGCTTTCTTTCAAGTGATGTACAGTTTTCTTGGATTTGAACTCGTAGTTGGCTTTAGGAGTTAGCTGAGCAAATTAGTGTGATGTCATCTGCATATTGAGTCAGTGCCCAGTGCATATAATTGATGAAAACATTGAAAAGAAGATGAACCATTATTGAAGTCTGGGGTACATCTACAGCAGTAGGTAAGATGGGAGATTAGTTTTGTCAGTTCCAATTTCCAAACACCTTTCCCCATCTAAGTTGTTTACCCCCCACTTGTGTCATATAATGTCCCTGTATGCTGTCTTGTCTGTCTTCCTACCCAACCTACCTCCCCAAATATACCTACTATCCTTCCCCAACATCCCACTCTCATCTTAAAATAAAAAGGCAATCTGTTCCCCCCCAAAAATTTGCCCCATACATAGCTGTCCATTTTGCACATGTGTCCACCGAACACATGTAATCTGGTCTAATTGGCTCCCCAACACATTATTGTTGTCCTCACACCTCTCTCAGGGGTTTGAGTGTCCAAATCTACCTCCAGATTCAGTATATATGCACAGCTGTTGCTGTAAAAGAAATGGACAGCTATGGACCTTCCCTAAACCCATCCTGCACATCCCTAGCTGCTTTCTCTATTGTCTTTCCCTCTGCATGCCCCCTTTTTCACCACTTTTCTATTACCCCTTTTTTCTTTTCTTTTAAAGAAATTAGAGTGGGAGTAAGCGGGTGTAAGCACTTTTAAGGAGTAGTAAGCGGGTTTAAGCCTGTTTGCGTGGTGCTAAGCAATGCCTACACAGATTAAGCACTTTCAGGCTGTCTGTAAGCTTGTTTAACTGGAAGTTAGCATTGCTTACCACCATGCAAACTTGTGCAAACCCACTTACAAATGCTTAAATGTGCCTTAATCACTCTGTATCCAATAGCCTTTGTTCTGCCCAGCAACAAAATAATCAGCCCTTGCAAGTCTCGAACTCAGGACCCTACATATAATAGTCACAGTTGCTTACCACTAAGCCATGTGATCCGCACAGTAGGGAAAATACTCCAACAAATTAATCAACCGTTAGTAGTGCATACCACTCAAATCAAGTCTTTAGTGGACAAACAGAGTGGAACTGCCAATATTTTCAGCAGTTTAGGACTTCCTTTAACCAAACCTACTTGTGGTTCACAGCCTGTGCAGTCGGCAATCCGTGGGTAGTGCCAATACAAGGGAAACCCTACTGGTGAGTCTGGAGTGGAGTTTATGTCCTGGAAAAGAAACGGGTTTAATTTCTTGGAGAATTCAGCTCCTGACTCTGGTATTCAATGGAAAAACATGAGCTTAGTTGAGAGACTGGGTATGTATGAAACAGACTTGTTCACTTATAAAAAGCTGCAGCTTGAGAATGCTTGTTTTGAGAGGAACTTGGAGTTACAGCAGATGCTGTGGGGTCTGTGCCTTTGGAAGTATCCCAAAGGTGCTCATAGTAACCCGGGGATGCTGAAAGAGCTGCATGCGTTATTTGACAAAACTGGCTTGGAGCTTTTGAAAATAATGATTAAATACAATACACAAGCACTTGAAGAAATGTCTAAAAGTCTGGAAGAGAATAACAACTTTATTAGAAGCGATCCCATTTTTGATCGCTATCAGACTACGCTAATATTTTCAGTAACGTGGATGGTGTATGTAGAAATATTTTATATGAAAGTGTAACAAGCTCAAAAGAGACCTAACTGAATACCAAAAGGAGAAGGTATATCCTTTTAACTCGGGTCGCTATGACAACAGCAACCAGGAGCCCAGTCAGGGCTCGTACAATGAAGAGGAAGTGATGTCATCCTGAGGATACATCAGCAACAGCGTTCGAATCAGCACACATACAATGAAGGAGATGTAAAGCGTTCTGAGTGGCTGCGTGGTAAGAAGCAGCAGCAGTCCCATTTTTTAGTGAATGGGGAGATGGATTACAACCAGCATGGGGACAAACCGAAAATGCAGAGAAATTACAACTTTCAGTGGAAGAACTGATGGACTTGGCTTTAAAGGATTGCTTTGCCATAAGTACTGGTAGCTCTTATGTTATGAACATCAGCGGACATTTTAATTATCAAGAGGAGTTTGAGGCAGGTCCTTGCCAAAGTAACTTACCACTAATGGACATGATTGAAACTGAACAATGTGGTGGTGGTTCAATAACAACTGATAATCACGAGGCAATAGACTTGGAATTATTAATAGTCCTAACTGATGAAGGGGTTGGTTTACCGCATATTATAGAAAATGCAGCTGGTGATTTTAAAATTTATAATTATTCAAGCAAGCAGTTACCATTGATCATGCAAATTTGTTGGCAAAGGGTCAAACTTTTGTGCCTAGTAGAAGGAACAATGTTGTGGAGACCCTTATAGATGTAAAGTTATTTGTACGTAAATTGAACTGCAAAATTCCATCTGGGAATGAATTTCATAGTGGCTCTGAGGTGCTAAAAAAACCCAGCACATTTAACCCACCTAATAATTATCTCATTGGGGCTTTTGAAAGAATATGTGAAATTAATATTAGGAATTGGTATAATCAGCCTAAGCCTAAATTGAAGAACAATTTAAGCAGAAATAAACAAGAATTGTTGATGGAAATAGCCAAGGACAAAAATATCCGTGTTATGACACCCGATAAGGGTAGCAGAATTGTAGTGATGGACAAGAGTGATTATTCTAATAGTATGAACACATTGTTCATGGAAGGGGCTTATGTAGAAAGCTCATTAAATGAGGTGAATATTATGAACAAGACAATTTGGCATTAGAGGACATGGTTTTTCAAGGCCAAATTAGTGAATATGAATGCAGATATATGAAAAATGATCACCCAATGGTATCTAATGTCTTTGGTATTCCTAGTTTTAGGTGAATAGTTGATGGGAAGTGAGCCAAGGCATTTTTTTATTAGTAAATTTTTGGATGTTCAATTACAAAAAGGTTTGCTTTCCTTTCCTTATATATGCAAGGATTCATGGAATTTTTTGGAAACATTAAATAAGTAGAAATCAGTAAGGGTATGTATTTGGTCACAATTGATGTCTGTAACTTATTTTCAGTAATTCCCCATGAAATGGGGTTAACTTGGTTGGACACTCAATTGATTAAAACAAAATTATATGACCAAGATCAGATCAATAAATTTGTGGTATTAATGGAATTAGTGCTCAAGAACAATCATGTATTTTTTGAAGGGCAATATTTTAAACACACCACTGGGGTGGCAATGGGGGTGGCATGCAACCCTGTTTTTGCCAAGTATGTAATGTCCTTTTGGGAGCAAGAATGTGTATTTCAAAGTAATTTCTGGTCTAGGATTTCTCATTATACCAGATTTTTGGATGATATTTTTTTGATATGGAAAGGGACCGAGGAATTGTTAAAAAATAATTTGCAGTATATCAATGGGACAGTGGATTTTTTAAAATTTACATTCAGTTACAGTAAGGAATCCATTTCTTACTTACATGTACATTTGGTAATTGAGTTAGTAAATAATAAGATGACATCTGAAATCTTCCAAAAACCTACATTTTCTAATTCTTATTTAGATTTTGACAGCTGGCACCCCCACCACCAAAAAAGTCCATTATAAAAGGACAATTGGTTAGGGCTGCCAGAATGGTCAATGATGTGGAAAGGTTTAAGGATGATGTGAGTTTTATAATTCAGATGTTCAAAGAGAGAGGCTATCCCCCTCAGATGTTGAAGGCAGTATCCAATGAAGTATTAAGGAAGCATATTGATGGCACCTACAAACCTATATTAGGTGTAAAATATGGGACAGGGTTAGGGCTAGATAGATTAGTGTCTTATAGGAAGGATAGGACAAATATGAAGCTTAGCTTTATCACCACATTTAATTTGGATTCAAAAGTAGTTGTCGACATTATTAGATGCAATTGAGAAATTTTACAACTGGACTATCAAACAGCTCAAAAGATGGGCAGGGCCCCCATAATAGTATATCGAAAAGACAGGTCATTTAAGAACATTTTGAAATCTGGTACATTCCACAATGGCCTGGTGAATTTTAGAACCAGAGGTAATTATAAATGTGGGATGGGAGCCTGTTGTAAAAATATTTTAGAAACCAAGGATCATTACAATTTGAATGGTAAAGTGATTTATTTAACTGAGCACTTTAATTGCAACAGTAAGAATGTAGTATATCTGGCAAAGTGCTTAAATTGTCGCACATTTTATGTGGGGAAAACTTGTAGGCAGTTCAAAGAAAGGATTAGTGAGCACTTGCTGGATATAAGAAATAATAAAAAGACTAATGCACTTTTTAGACATGTTCATGAGTGTAAGGATCATGTTTTTAAATTTATGGTTTTGCAGCAGGTGATTAAAGATTCTCAGGGTACGGTTGTGGATGTACATTTAGACATATGTGAGCTCAAGTGGCAGTTAAGGTTAAATGCCACGCAGTACTTGGGAATCAATGAAAATATAAATAATGCCTATGTATTGAAATGGAAACATATTCAGGGTTAGGAATGTTTTTATGGTGTTTTTGTTTAGTTTGATTATTGCATTTTCAGAGCAATTTGGCATCATTTTTAATATAGGTTACATAGCATATATTTTTTAGTCATACCCCGGATTTATGAAGCCCGTTATAGCGTGCAGGAATAGTTTAAGAGCCGACGTGTGATCCAGGAATGAGCTCCCGGGACATGCACGTGAGCTCTTAGGCTAATCCTGTACGGACCGAGCCCTTGCATGCAAATTGCAATCATTTGCAGGTGAAAACCATGCAAATGAGGGTAATTTGCAATCCAGGAAGCAGACAGTTGTCAGTGCAGGATGAGTGCAGTCTGCAGACATGTACTCAGTTAGTAACCAAGTACGTTTCTGCAAACTACAAAACTGAGCCATGACAGCTCCAAATAAAGGCTGCATATCAGTAATGAAGCATGGCAATGGCCAAGTAGAAGGCCATTGACAATGCAAAATGAGTAAAAAATAAAAAAAAAACTTCTAAATTCCTTTCGCTGATCTTGCCTGTTTAAGCATAGGGCAGCAGCACCAAACAGGATCGGGGGAAAATAATAAAATAAACCTAAAATAAGAATTCTAACTAAAAGCAGTATTTAGCCATGCAGGTCAATGGCAGGCATAAGACAACCTGGTCAGTGAGCAATGGTTGCTAAGGGGGGAGGCCCAGTTTGGGACATGTAACTATGCATTAGCAGGCAATCCTATGCAAATGAGGGGAAGGATAGTGAATCCCAGATTTCCCCAGGGTGACTAGGAGATAGGTGACATCATGGGCGGGTGAGTCAGGCATACTGTAAGTGGATTGGTGCCCTGTGGCTTGGAACTGTTCCTAGCTTAGCACAGAGGTGTGTCCAAACTGCCTAGCACTCCTTACAAAGTGTAAGCGGGTGTGCGCACTGCACACTGGGTTTCACAGGAAGAAATATGAATTTAAACCAGGAAATAGCAGCTCAGTGCAGATATGAGCACTCTGCGCGGTGCACACACAGGCTTAAACAGGGAGGCAATGGGAAGGGAAAACAGCAGTAGGAAAGTAATCAAGGAGAACTAGCTGAGCTGCTAGGTGAAATGTATCAGAATCATCTAATTACACAGGCGGCAGACCAGCCCTGCCCAGAACACCACTATAAACCAAGCAATCACCTACCACCCCCACACTCTACACCACCAGTGTATACAAGCGGGAACATTTTAAAAACAAACCTACAAAATGAGAAGGATGGCAGCAGACTACATAGAATGACATGTGCAAGAGGCTGAGGGTGGTGAGGATGTCAATGTTGCCGAGCAACCCACAGTGAGGAGGCAGAGAAGAGTGCACAGACCCAGGGTAACCTACCAGGGGCTACATAAGCTGGAGATAGTGGAGCGCTATAGGGTGGACAGAGACCTCCTACAGCAAATCATTCAGCTGTGCAGACCACACCTGACACACCACACTGGCCAAGGGGAACCCATCCCAGTGGATACCAATACAGGTGCCTCCCAAACCACAACTGGGGATAACATGGGCATCTCACACGCATCAGCATCCAGAGTATTCCACCAGTTCCTGGATGCCATGTCAGCACATGCCAGTGAGCACGCAACACACATGAGGTGTTGACCCGCAATATGCGTCTCTTGCACCAAATGGCTAACTACCCTGGGGTAGTGGGTGCTATAGACTGCACGCACTTACACATCAAAGCACCACTCAGTGAGCAGAATAGGGCCTACATCAACTGCAGAGACATCCCCTCCATTAACTGCCAGGTCATATGTGATGTCTAGGGTATTATACTGAATGTGTGTGCTGGCTGCCCTGGAAGCTATGACTATTCACACATATGGCAACTGATGCAGCTGTACCACTGATTTACTGATGTGGACATCCCCTATGGTCACCTAGTGGGGAATGCTGGGTACCCACTAGAGCCGTGGCTGATGACACCCATCAGAAATGCACAGACATAAAATAGCGCATGTGTTTGGGATGCTCAGGTCACAGTTCCGGTGTCTGGACACATCTGTTGGAGCCCTGCAGTATTCACCAGCTACATGTACCCAAATTGTAATGGTAATTGCTATGCTACACAATATCATCCTGCGGAAACAGCTGCAGCAGGAACAGCATGGGGCAGTCCACACATGCTCCCACCAATGTCAAGGCCTGTACAGGTACAGAGCGACTCGGAGGAGGAACAACTTGAGCCTGCCCCAGTAGGCAGAAGGGGGTGTGCACGGTATGCCCTGGCCTTGGCAAAGAGGCAACACATAGCATATGCACTGACCCAGTAGGGCCCAAGGAATGACACCTCTCTCTGACTTCCACAGACAGTAAAAGGGATGCCAAACATGACACTACCTGTGGCCAATCATGTATAGGGAGTGTACTATGTGCATCTGACATAGGCATCCCTCCACCACCACCCTCAAGTCTGGCACACCCTCAAGGTAAGTCAATCAACCTACCAATTGCCAAATGGAGTAGAATGGGTTTTTACCTGTAGCGATGGTATGGATGTGAACATGCAAGGGAATTGGGTGGCTGGATGTCAAGGCAGCAGAAAGTAGACACCCATAGTGGCATCATGAGATCTGTAACACATACTGGAGTCACCATAGTAGCCAGTGCTACACAGGTTGAGAAAACCACTGCAGGAAATGGCCTGAGTGACATGGGTGTCCATAAGAGCCACACATGCCTGTCAGGAAGGATCACATACCCAACAACAGTCTGAGCCAGCAGGACAGGTGAAGACTAACACAAACAAATTCTGTACTATGGCCTCTGAATGTGCCCTATGGGTAGCCCTCCCCCAGGCCTACAGAGACAGACCGCAGCAGGCCAGACAGTCGGATGTAAGTTGTGAAGGCTAGGAAGTCAGAAACTAATATGTAGGTAAACAAAGCTAGGATCTATACTACACTGGTAAGCCTCTAGCCAGGAGGATAGGTAAGACTACAGATTGAAGTGGAGTGCCTGACATACTAGTACAGTCCTAGCAAATGTGTACAAGTGTCAGGTGCACCCCCCCCCCCATCCAATGTACACTTAGAGTAACAGTCAGGTGTGCCCTTCCCACTCCTGTGCAGAACAGTAGAAACAGTCAGGTGCCCCCCTGCTATGCAGAAATGTAGCAACAGTCAATGGCAAATGACCGATGGATACCCTGCAGACACAGCATGCTACCTGCCAGTGTACAACACAAAGGTCAGCACCGCAGTACAAACTACCTGGACATAATCCACACATGCAACACAGATGGCCATACTGGGCATGCTAACACACAGAGGAATGAAGGCAATGTCAGTCAGCAACATACTGAGAGGTCATGCTGGGCATGCTCACACACTTAGAGGAATGAAGGGAATGTCAGGCAACAACATACTGAGATGTCATACTGGGCATGCTCACACACTTAAACACATGAAGGTCATGTCTGCAAACACCAGTAGACCAGACATATCTGGAAGTTGCAGTTCTCAGTGCGGACACATCTCAGTATGCACCACACCTGCCTTGCACACACAGTGGATAGGAATACAGATAAATATGTAAGGACAACAGACTATAATAAGCCACAGGTAGACAGGCATAGATGTGTGGAAGTGGGTGACTGTGACAAGGAGCCATGCAGGCTTGTCCCAACTGGCACACAGCCAAACGGCCCCCAACACATGAGGTGCAGATGTAACCCACTGCGGATACTAGCCACCAGTACCTGTCAGCATGACAGACTATGTAGTGTATGTGTCAGCTGTGCAACAAGACTGTACAAGGAAGTAGCCATCTAGTAGCTGTATACACGTACCTGTGACATATGACTCCGTATGTGCCTGCATGTGGCATGTCAACCCCTACATGAATGGGGTATGACCCATGCACTCACTGCCCTCCCCATAGCAGTAGTATGGCAAGCCTTCTGAGGTCATCCAATGTGAATTACACCTTTGGGAGAGCTATAGCTCAGTAATATGCATGGCGCGTCCCATAACTGCGTACTGCTGTAGTGACAGAGTAGTTAGGTAGTTGTACTAACCCCAGACCTGTCAATTGTGTGAGTCTGTGTTTGTGTGCATGTCTGTTGGTCTCTGAATGTGTAGAGGGAAATACTCGTTAGGCTACTCACACTCCGTACAATACATATATTCAACTTTGGCAAGGCTGCTGATGTCATTCACCTAGAAGTACACCTCTGGGAAAGTGATAGCCCAGTAATCACTGTAGTGTGATCTGTAACTGTGTACTGCTGTAGTGTGATAAACTAGTTAGGTAGATGTTCAAACCCCACACCTGGCAAAGGTGTGTATGAATCTGTGTGTGTGTGTGTGTGTGTGTGTCTGACTGAGTAGAGAGCAATGCCTTTTTAGGTTAATCAAACTCCAAACAATACAAATACTCTACTTTGGCAAGTCTGCTGATGTCACTCACCTAGAAGTACACCTCTGGGAAAATGATAGCCCAGTAATCATTGTAGCATGTTCTGTAACTGTGTACTGCTGTAGTGTGATATACTAGTTAGGTAAGTGTTCGAACCCCAGACTTGCCGAGTGTGTGTGTGTGTCTGACTGAGTAGAGAGCAGTGCTTTTTAGGCTACTCACACTCTGTACAATACACATATTCTACTTTGGCAAGGCTGCTGTTGTCACTCACCTAGAATTACACCTCTGGGAAAGTGACAACCCAATAATCACCGTAGCGCATTCTGTAACTGTGTACTGCTGTAGTGTACTAAACTAGTTAAGTAAGTGTTCAAACCCCAGACCTCCCAACTGTGTGTGTTTGTGTGTGAGTCTGTGTATTTGTCTGACTGAGCAGAGAGCAGTGCTTTTTAGGCTACTCACACTCCATACAATACAAATAGTCTACTATGGCAAGGCTGCTGATGTCACTCACCTAGACGTACACCTCTGGGAAAGTGACAGCCCAGTAATCACCGTAGCGTGTTTTGTAACTGTGTACTGCTGTAGTGTAATTTAGAATGGTGGTAGTGTTCTATCTGCACCCATGCCAGTTCCGGATGTTTTGTGTGTGCTTCAGTGTCTGTGTATGTAGCAATGCTTTATAGACTACTCACTCACAGTACATTACAAATGCCCTACTTTGGTAGTCCTGCTGATATCATTAATTGTGAAATACACCTTTGGGGAAGGTGTACTTCAGTAATGTCTGTGGTGCGTACTATAACTGTGTAGTAGTGTAGTAAACTAATTAGGTAGGGGTTCTACTCCCAGACATGACAGGTGTGTGTGTGTGTGTGTTTGTAACTCGTATCCTGTATAGAGGTGGTTGTGAGTGTGGGCAATGTGGAGGGGTTTTGCTAATTTCATTTATGGTGGCCATACTATATATCACAATGTCAACCATACAGGGATAACAGATGTAAATAGCTGAGAGGCTGGGGTGCAAAGCCATACCCATACATGTGACATCAAGGACAGCAAATCACAGCTAGCAACCCCACTGTGCCTTCACATGTGACTCACAATGGACATACCATGCCTGACAACATGCTCTGTATGGACAGATGACAGTGACACCTGAAATGCTGTTAGCATGCTATCAATGTAGGTGCAGGGTAAATCTGCTAGCCAGTACCAGTCCCTGCCACAGGTGGGCAAGACTGGCACATCTGATGATAAGCTGTGTTCACAGCATGGACCAGATACCCCAGGTACAGTTCCACATGTCACTGTACATGCATGTGGGAGGTGTGCACATCATAAACACTATCTAAGTCATGGACTAGGGAACACATACATGGCAAGTGATGCACAGCATTGGCCACACACAATTGTCACCCAGGTGACTGGATGACAGATGCAATACCCACCTGTGTGGGCAAATGCAGAAGCTACAGGCCTGTGCCACGATGCAGACCATTGTCATGTGGCCTGATGCCAAGGTATACCCATCGCCTAACCTTGTATAGCCTGCTGGCACTGTTGGCCAACACACACCTGTGCAGACATGCACCCATTCATGTTCAAACCGGCACCCTGTGTGTTCGCGTGCGTGTTGTATGGTGCGTATGTCCACATCCACATGCACTACTCCCCCAGGGCACAGTGAAGCATGCTGCCTGATGTCTGACACCCCCTCATACTCACTGCTCATACAACCTCCATATGACCCGTGTGGTGCATGTGTTCCCTGCACATTGATGCTTTGTGGCAATCCCACTAGTGATGAGTTGCACACCTCACCTGGCCAAGTGTGTTAATGTGTGTGCATCCCTGTGTGAGTGTGCCTGTGTTGATGCTGGCACCTGTTCATGCAGATAGGCACATGTATGTCACCTACTGTATATCTACCATATCCCTGTTGCAGATGTCACTCACCATCACATATATGTTCTGAGTGCTCCCCACCAGATAACCCATGTGGCACATCCAATAACAGCACTGAACTGTGATAGCACTACATAGCTGTCAGGTGTTTGATACCCTGTGCTGGTAGGTGTGTGACATAAACATGTGTCAGTTTTACTCTCCCACCCCCTCCCTGACATGTATTTGCCTCTATCTGCCTCTCCCACTCCCTCTCTGGTGGATGTGAAGGCCCACACCTGCATTGCTTAGGCAGCAGCATGTGTATTTTAAGTAATGCTCATGATCAGATGATGGCCTCTGCATGAATTGCAGACCTTCCCTAGCTGATTGCATGTGGAACAGGTGTGGTAACATCCCCATAGCCAACTGCATGGAAATGCACTCTAATACCTGAGCATCCTGGTGGTGTTGGCCCTTGTCAGTCACTGTGAGCAGGAGCTAGAACTGTCATTTGGCAAACAGCATTTCAGATGGGTTGGGGATTTACCTCTAACATACACTGTGGAAAGAGGGCAACAAACAGGAGGAGGATGTGCCTGACCTGACTACAGACTGTAAGTGCTGCTATACTGCATATGGAGTAATGATGAATTAACAGTGTTTGTCTGGATATGCCTGTCATACATGTCATGTCAGTTCCATGTATATCAGGAATCCCCATCTGTAGGGTCATCTGCAGACTGGGCAGTGTTGTGCCTTTGGTTTCATGTGTTAGCCACAATGCAACTATCTGTGGTATGCAGAAGGTAGTGTGAGGATTGCAGTCTGTTGATGGTGAAGGCCGTGACAGTTACTGACTACATATCCCTCATTGAACATATGTTGCAACAAACCCCGTTACAATGGTAGATTAATGAGGGTATCACAGCAACATTTCTATACTGGCCCTGTGTATGTGCTGCCCACCACACCTCTGTCAACCTTTGTACATATGTCATGCATGAAATGGTGCATATGTGCAGTACACTAAATAGCGTCATCATATCTGATAACAAGCCAGTGATATATCAGAGTGCTACACATGTCATGTACAGTAGGGGGTTACACTTAATGCCATAACCTGGACATTCTGGGGATGTTTGTACAGTACTGAGGTCTGTGTAGTGATGGTGAATGTCGGCAGTGTGTGTATTGTTAATATGTACTATGCCTGTGTACAGACTGTGGTAGATGTCATTGTTCTAGCTCCCCTTCTATCTGATGTTACATGCCAAACCCACTGTATGGTACCATTTTACCTTACATGTTTGTATAGCCATACACACACATGTCCCATACCACAGACAGCCATTAGACCAGACTGTGTAGCAGCTCAGTATATGTAGGGTCATTCTGTGAGTGGCACATATGAGGATGGTGTAGGATAGATAGTCCATATACTGTACTATTATGCTAGCATACCATATGTGACTGTGGCTGTGGTCACATTGCTTGTGGTTATGCACTGTCACACAGGTGTATCCTACCCTGTGCTGTGACATAGCCATCAAGCCTGCTATATATGCAGGTAATGTACCATGATAACCTTAGGATGTCTGTCAGTAGCCAATGGCACACATGTTATGAGAAGATGTCACCTTCCACACACACCATGTCTGTGACAACAATCCCAATGACAGTAGCAAATGTCTATTAATATACCAGCTATACATAACAGACATACCCTTGCACTATGATATTGGGACTATAGGGGCTGGGGTAGGGCTACACTCCATGTCCATGACATATGGTGGGAATATATGGACATGTACTTATTCAGATAACCATATATATATCTGAGTATACATGTGTAGTACTTCCAATTACCACTGTCATGGCAACCACCAACTATGAATCCCTACATTATGTGGGTGTATTTCCTGTACATTCTCTGTGTGATGGACATCCTTCCTGTGTGTGGTCATCAATGTTACAGACAGCAGGTAGCAATACCTCTTACAGGAGAACCTGCACACTCAGGGCAGCCACATATATGTAGAAGGATCAGGACATACAGAGAGACTGTGAGTAGAACGGTGTAATGCTTTGCATAGTACTGGTGTTACAAGGTGTGTGTGTGTGTGTGTGTGTGTGTGTGTGTGTGTGTGTGTGTGTGTGTGTGTATGTACATACTAGTTTACCTTGGACTGCAGTCTATCTGCATAGCTCACTACTATGCACCTATCCTCTAGCTAGACAGAGGTGTGCCTATCATGTGTTGTCTGTCCACCACACAGGTCCTGTGTCAAATATTACCCTGGCAGTGTGTGTGTTGCATGCTAGCAGTACATAGCTATATCCATTTGTGTCCCTGATGTATTATTCCTGCATAAGAGTATGTTGCAACACATCCTGTAACACCAGCATGTTCCAGGATGTGTAACTGCAATATTGCGAGTATGGCCCTGTGTTCCTGCCTTTGTCCTCCACATTTATGGCAGGCTTTGTCCTGCTGTGATACTGTTAGGGGTTGTTGGGTATTGGCCTATCATTAATTACTACTAGCATTCCTACTATCATCCCAGTCATAACATGGACTCCCACAACATTTGTTGGTCAGGGTCCATACATGTGACAGATACATTGACATTACCACAAATAATGAATGTCCCCCTAGGGCTTGACTACAGGGTGTAATTGGAGGCTGCTGAACTACATCTGATATTGTTGATTGTTATGTATCGTGCAGGCAAATCCTTTGTCTACTGTTGTACGAATGGAAGGGCTTAGCCTGGACACCATAGTATGTTATATATCCGCACTGTCTGCATCTACAGTTTTGTGTAGGCCTTGCCTCCATCACTGGTTATATACATCAATATCTATGTGCTGTCAGTAATGACATACATTATTGTATGGTTCACAAATAAAGGTTGTCTGTGTATACATACCTGTGTGTCGTGTCATGTCCTTTGAATTGTGAGTGGGTATATGTGTAATATAAGTATCCCCTTTGTGGGGCTGGTTGCCACACCACACATGTCATAGGTGCCAGTTACATGGCTTGTGACTAGGGATATACATTGCATCCAGCACATCCACACTACTTCTACATATGTATGGCCACTAATACCCTTTGTCTGTGTATATGTACCCATATATCCCATATATGTTATCTCTTTCTCTCTCTCTCTCTCTCTGTATATATATATATATATATATATATATATATATATAAATATATATATATATATATATATATAATATATATATATATATATTTTTATTTATATATATATATATACACCTGCACATGATTGTCAATGTATGGATGTGTGTGCATATCTGTACCCTTGTAATGTGTACCCCTTCAACATAGTACATTCCCTGTGGTACAATGGCCTATCTGCATGATATGTTACAGATATTGCCCTGACATGTACAAGTGACATGGATTACTGTTGGAGCATTGTAGCTATATTGTGGTGGGTCCTGCTGTCAAGTACTGCATGTGCTGGATAGCTGGATATTGGATTGCACAGCATATCCATTAGGGCTGGGGGGGTTACATAGCAGTAATTACCAGGTGTCCCTCATTTGTGCCCCCAACCCCATTAACTGTGCTCATGGTCTGTTATGTAGTACGGAGTGGGCCAGGAGTCCATTCCCATGTGGAAATCATATACACATCTATCTGTATATATATGTATATATTTATATATATATATATATATATATATATATATATATATATTTATGTATATCTGCATACGTATATATGTGAAACACTCATATATAGAGCAATAGAACTGGACATTGATATAGCTCTAGTTATGTATATGTATTCATATATATATGTGTATGTATGTAGATATATATATATATATATATATATATATATATATATATATATATATATATATATATATATATATATATATATATATATATATATATATATATATATATATATATATATATATATATATATATATATATATATATATATATATATGTATATGGATATATACACTGAACATATTAATCTATCTATGTACAATTGCTGTTATATGGTTATTTGTAAGTCATACATACACACACACACACACACACACATATATATATATATATATATATATATATAGCTGTTTATCTGTCTACATTTACAGATGTATATCTGTCCATATGTCCATGCATGTTCGGCCTATATGTGTGGCCTGTACCTCATTCTCTTGGCAATTGACATGGATGACCTTAGGACTGAGGTCAGTCATTCATGCTGACACGTATGTGTTTCAGACATATCATCTCCTTCAATATATGCGTTATACTACATATAACTGCAGTGTTGTAAGTGTATTAGAGCAATATATGACAGATATTTGTATATGTTCCCACATTATGGTGCATTATGTACAGGGTTCATGCATTAAGAGGTTGTGTGGTGTGTTATTACTACATTTCCTGTGCTGCTGACTGACTGTGCTGGAATATATGTATGTGAAATAAGTGGTTATGTATATCTGCCATGGTTTACTGGTAAATCACGTAGTGTATGATGTGCAGCGTCCTGGGTGTGGGCCTCCCAGTGACTGTATATTTTGTTTCAGGGCAGAACACCGGCTGTCGGCTACAGAGTGAGTCAGGGACATTTGAGCAGTTGTACGTGGGTGTGCACAGGTTTGCATAGAGCTAAGCAATACTAACCTTGGGTTGCATTTCCTTACACTCAGCTAGCATCTACTTATCTCAATCTATGTAGGCAATGCTTACCCCCGTGCAAATACACGTACACACACTTACAACTGCTTATCCATGCGTACTATTGCTGTTATACGCTTACACATGCTTACTAGTGCCTTAGTCATTATGACACTTGACATGTGCATTTAAGGCAGTACTCCTGTGCAAATATAAATGTTACTCAGTAGGTTATACAGCACAACGATGTTACCATAGGGATATCACATGGAAAATAGGATGTGCTGCAGTGCGTGCGCATTAGGCGGATGCTCTGGCCACTACACTATTGCTGTTCTGCTTTGTTTGCATATGTCTATCATAATGACATACCCATGTTCCCTTACCCTGGCCACCGAGCTCCACGTACACAGCATCCATCCATTCCCCAGTTGCTAGCCCTACTATACCACATTTCCACACATTTCCCCTCTCTGCACGTCTCGGTACACCTCCAGTATACTGTCCCCATTCAAGCGACTGCAGGCTCTTCATCCGTTTAGTCCACATATGTACCAGCCTTCCCTTGATCCTCCTCCAATACTGGTGGTGACATCGATTTGACCCACAACTATTGGTTCATCCTGCCAGGGATGGACCTGTTGTTGTGTCAAGAGTAGACCTAGCTGGTCTACAGTGTTTCCCCAACTGATAGCATCCTGCCAGGGTATTGTGTAGCAGCAGTTTGCTCACACACCTGGCCAGCCTCATCTCCCGGTTCCACGGAACCAATGCCCCAGGTGTGACATACTGTGCATGAAGCATGCTCACACGCCCCCATTTTTTGCACCATATATCATTATTCCCTTTGGTATTATGCATGTTCACACAGTATGATTGGACAGGCAGTGTTTTGTGCTGCACATAGACTGCTCATAATACTGTGGTTGAGCAATGGGCACGTGTTCTGGTATTAATCTACACACTTATATACATTTCCAATACTGTTGGATGACTGTGCTGGATGATGTGTTTGTGATCACAGCAGCTGAATGTGTATCCGCCATGGCTTAGTGGAACTCACATCGACTATAGTGTGCAGGGTTTGGGGTTTGCAACCTGGCAGTGCAGATTATTTTGTTAATGGCCACAACAGCTGTTGGCTACAGAGTGACTAAGGCACTATAGAACATTTGTAGGCGGGTATGTGCTAGTTTGCATGAAGAACAGCATTACTGAC